>NW_023270387.1:29168584-29324448 GCF_011800145.1 Mirounga leonina | reverse complement strand
AGAAGAAGAAGAAGAAGAAGAAGAAGAAGAAGAAGAAGAAGAAGAAGAAGAAGAAGCAGCAGCAGCAGAAGCAGCAGCTGCAGCAGCTGCAGCAGCAAAGATCTACAAGGCCTCTAAGGCCCTGCCTCAGAATGGCTTGCTGTCACTTCCACCCCATTCCAATGTCTGGATTAAGTTACACGGACAGGCCTAGAGTCCAATAGGAAACTACACACTGCCAACAGTAAGACTATGACTGGGGTATAGATTCAGGGAAGGGTGAAGAATCGGGGCCAACTGACCCTCACAGTGTCTTATTTTCCTCATCTACAAAAGAACCCCAGTTCTCAATTACCCTGTCTGTAAAATGGGTACATGGTAATCCCTGCCCCTACCTATCCAACGGAAACATCACAAGGCTATAACATAATCATAGTAAGGAGATAACATATCTGACAGTGATTTCTATGCTGTGTGAGATAATGTGTACATTAGCTAATATGACTATTATTGCTACACATGAGTCCAGGAAGGGAGAGGAGAGTGGCAAACGAGAGGACCTCTACCTCCTGCAGATTCTCCAAATCTATGCCACGAGGCTGGATTGTACGGTGCTGCCGGTGCTCATTTCTCTATTCCTCCATCTGCTGTCATTCTCTCAGTGCAGTATGGAACATGGCAGGAAGCCACCATTTGAGATACTCAGGCCACCAAGTCTAGGCTTGAACCCAGACACTAGTTCTTAACCACTTTCTTCATTGTACATCTAGGATTTGGCTCCTTATGTGTTTCCATGGATTCATGAATATCACAGCAGGTATGTAGCTTAAAGCCACTCCATTTCCCCCTCATCCCTTCATGGGAATGAGGAATGATGGGACCTGTTGAATCGCTCCCAAAGCTCCTCTCAGGGTCAGTATTAAGGGTGTCAATGTGCTTAGAGATACTCACCTCCCTAGAACTGAGGGAGATGTGGTGAAGATGAAGACACACGTTTTGCCTTTCCCCAGTAGATGCCTAGGTGGGAGATTTTTGTCAGTCTCACCTAGAACTCAGTGAGCTGTTATAATCTCCAGACCCAAGTTTTTTGACAAACCAAGACAATTTTTCTGTATTATTTCTTAATTTATTGCTTCTCCATCTGTTTGGTTTTCTCCTTCTGGAACTCCGGCTATTTCCATGTGAAGTCTCCAGAATTTGTTCTTCAGGTATCTCCTTTCTTTTCTCCTCATAATTTCCAGCTCTTTATTTTTTGCTTCATATTTGAGGCATTTCTGCCCCTTGATCTTCTAAACCACTAATCTACTTCTCAGGAGTTGCAGCCTTCTTCTTTAATTGAGCTACTGAATTTTTCAACTTGGAAAACATGAGTTTTCATCACAGAAAGTTTCCATTATGCTAGGTTTAATCTCACTCGTTACTCTGGTTTTGTAGTTAGTACGGTTAGATTTCCTCTATGTTCTCTAGGAGAGCCACCTGCTCTGGGCATTCTGATTGTTCTCTCTCATGCTGAAGAGCCCCCCTCAGTGTGCTTCAACATTCCATCGCTACCCCACATTTACCTCGTGGGCTTTGCCAAGCCACTGAAGTTCCCAGTTTGAGGTGACAAACCAGAATTCCTGTGAATCGCAGGGGTAAGTTGTCAGTCCTCTGTCTTTGAGGCTCCCGAAAGAAGGCTAACTCCTTCTACCCCTGTGTCAGCTGGAGTAGCACTTACAGCTTCATGGGTGGGGAGGGACTCAGACTATCCCTAGAACTTCCAGCAGCTTCTCTGGATCCAAGGAGATTAAATGTACCTAATTGACAACTCATAATCTTCCCTAAAGTACCTAATACTCATCTCAAACTTAATGACCAAAACAGAACTCTTGGTTTTTCCCAAGAAATCTGATTCCCTGCCCTCTAGTTCTTTGATCCACAAACCTTAATCCCTCCATTTCCCTCATCATGCATTTCTAAAACCTATCAAGTCTTCTTGGTTATCCTAGGTCTAATTAACAGATCGTCTTATCAAGATATTTTTCATATGTCTAAGGTAATTAGATTTTCTTTTTATGATGTACAGTCCTAGATTTTGACTTCCTGCTTCTAGTTCTTTATTCCAGCACTCATGCATTTAAAAATATGTATTTAATACCTACTATATGCCAGGCCCTGGGTTAGATGCTTGGAAAGTAATAGTGAACCAATCATGGTACTCACTTCCAAGATGCTTATTGTATATAGGTGGGGAAATGTATATGTAAACAGGAAATACTGCAGGGAGGGCTAAGTTCTATATAGGGATAAAGCACATATGCTGTGGGAATGAGAAGAATGGGTACCAATTTTCCAATATATGTTAAGGGATCCAATCCTTTATTTCTTCCCTTCACCTTTAACATTTCTTCCTATTCAATAGGAGTCCCTAAGAGCCTTGCTTTCTTTCTGTCTCAGCTCTCCATGGTGTGTTTCCCCACCTCTCTTGACTGTTGCTTTCTTCCTCTCACATATCTCTCCTGTTACATCCTCTTTTCCCTGGTAGAAGCTAATGATATCAACTATTCTTACCCCCATGGAGGACCACTGAGAAGACCACCTCTTCTGTGCTTTTGCCTCCCACAGCAGCTCAGAGAACACATTTTATCACCTTCTCTTATCTGTTACTCTTATTTCTACTATCTGAAGGCTGCTCAGCTTAAGAGAAAAAGATCTTGGCTCAGAAAAACTTAATTCTATCTATTCTTGGCTCTGCCAGCATTATGATTTTAGGCAAGTTTTTGGACCTCAGTTTCCTCATTTGTAAAATGAAAAAATCAGGGAAGATCCCTTTTGGGGGAGAAGGTCTCTTCTAAACTTGACATTCTATGAGTTTACAAAACTTGTTTACTATGAATTTAATGGAATGTAGGACTTTTATCTTAGAGAAAAGAAATCAAAATATGGACATTATCACTGCCTTCAAACTTTTATCTTGTCTTGTACCCATGAGCGAGCCTTCACCACTCAAAGTGAGCTTAGTGGACCCATGGCATCCCAGTATCAGTATCTGAATCAGAATCTATATTTTAATCAAATTCCAATTAGAATCGGGAGATTCCTATGTACTTTAAAGTCTGAGAGGCACTAACCTAAAGGACATGGCCCAAAGAGTTTTTAAAAAGGCAGATTTCAGTTTCAATAGGAAGAACTTTCTAATTTGGAGGCAGACTGAAGATGGAATAGGATGTCTTAAAGGGCAATGGGGCCTCTAGCATTGGGTTAACACAGAAACGAGAAAGACACCTCTCTGGGGTATTGTACAGAGGAAGGGAGTATCCTATAGAGGTTTAGATGGATGGCCTGTGATTTCTGCTAACTCTGAGGTATAAGGTTTTTAAGTTCAACCTCTGCCCATTGCCTTTGTTCTATCCGGGAGTACAGCCGGAATACAAGCTCACTACTCTACTTAGCTGGTTTTGAGATACCATTACTAAATACAGATGTAATGGTAGAAGACAGCAGAATGGGGCAGAGGAAAGTGACAGGGACCCATCCTGATTGTACATTATTTCTTTCCCTCCCAGAGACCCTTTCTTGGAAAGCTACTGGGCCTAAAAACCTTTTTACTGCCTGAAGTACATAAGACCCTTTTCTCCCTTCCTGGTCAAGGGCTTGGATTCCTAATTTAGAAGCTAATTCTTGTTCAAATTAGTCCATCTCATAGATAGAATTAGAAGCTGGGTGATGATTTGGAAAATACAATCAATTTAGTTCAATTGTTCTTGCATGTCAGCTCCATCCAATAATGAAGAATTTGCTCCTCGGGCTCAATGGCTGACAGTGAGCCATTATCCATAGGAGTGAGGTTAGTCTGATAGAACACAGGAACCAAATAGGTTAAGGGCTGCCTTCTTCCCCCAACAGAGGCTCCCAGCCAGGACCAGAAGGGAGGTTAGTGATCAGATTCTACCCAAGGAAAAAAACTTGAGCACAGTGGGACAATTACCTCTATGAGGTCAGATCCCAAGACAGGGCCAGGTAAAGACAAGGCACCCATCTGTGCCTCAGTTTCCTTATATATAATTGGAGGGTAATGAGACCTACCCTACCCACCTCATGAGATTATACTTAGGAACAAACAACATAATTTATGTGAAATCTCATTTATTCATTCATTCATTTTTGATAAACATTTATAATATCTGATATTCATTAGACATCTAGCATGTACCAAACACTGCTAGGTAAAAGAGCTGATTTAATAAATAAGTCACAGTCTGAACTTCCATGGAACTCATGTGAAATTATACACTTACCTAATAAATAGTAGGGATGGTGGTGATGATAATGATGACAACAATGATGATTAGGCATTCACCCCAGAAGATACTGCTAGCCAGGGCCTGATTATAATGTACAGTGAAAGATTGTTCCTTCCATTGTTCATCTTGGCTATGAGCTAAGAGAGATTAAAATGCTTTTATACAAAGCAAATAATATACATATTTTATGAAATACATTTCTCTGCCTGTTTAATTGTGGGATCTTCAAGAGAGGCAGACAGATTCACCATTCACCACTGAGATGACTGGATTAGGTTTTAGCTTTCAGCCTCAGGAGGGCCTCTGACCATTATAATGTCTTGGTTCTGCAGGCTTGCTGGGGGTCTGAGCATGCAGGAGGACCACTGACCATGCATGGCCTCAGTGTGCCTAGTTGTAAAGCGATGATGTCCACTTTCCCATTGCTCAAGTTTTCTTAGGCCTGATTTATTGCAAATAAACCTTCTGAAACTCAAAAAATGATAATAGTTTACCAGAGAACAAGGAAAATTTCATTAGAAATGGCCTATCCCACCATCTCTGGTGGTCTTCCTAATTTCTTTCACTGCCAAGACACTCCCATCCTTCCCCGTTATCCTTAATAAAGACATTCCAGTATCCTCCTTCCTCCCAAAATTTAGGAACTTTAAAAGTGGTTTCAAATTAGAGATATGCTGAGCCTTCTTGTATAGCAACTGTGGAGTTCTACTAGGTGGTCTGTGGGTGACCGTAGCTAGGCTAGGCCTAGGAGAGTACTCTGGGATTGCCCTAGCTACATCAATAGGCTAATGTCACATAACAGGTGGGTTTACCAGCAAACTGATGACCCACAGTTTGGGAGACCTCTTTTCTCAACCTCAGAGTTAAGTCATGGGAAGCCTCCTTTCGAATTCTGCCAGTTGGGCCACCAGGGTGTTGAAAGGAATGTAATTTGATTTGGGGGACCCACTGTGCCTGGACATCATCATACCTTCACGACACCAAAAACATGTCATTAATTCCATAGAATATTGTCTTTACCCACTATGCTGTATCTCCTTAGTTGTCCCTTTTCCCTATTAGACTGCAAGCTCACTGAAGGTAAGCAAAATGTACTGCCTGGAAACAAGCATCTAGCAGGCCCTCAGTAAATGTTAGTTGAATGGGTGAACAAATGAGTGGATTTTAAAAAAAAAAAAAAAAAAGGAAAAACTGAAAGAAGAGAACACATGGAAACTGATTTTTAAAGACATATAATCCTAGAAGTCAAAAGGATTTTAGATATCACCTAGTTAGCAGAAATGGCCATCCCTATATCCTACCACCCACTCAAGTCAAAATCACTAATGGGTCATGGCACTCTGTCCTGCTTACCACAGATGTAGTTTCAGAACACTTCACACATTCACAACCAAGTCACTGAAATTGGCATGCAAAATAAAATTGATTTACCATCCCTGATCTAGGTTAGCACCCTCATTTGAAACATGGGCCCTGTTAACCTTTTCCAGCCAGTCCCCAAATATGTTGTTTCTAGTCTATGCCTTATCTACCCATCATTTTAAAGAAGATTCTGTCTTTTTCAAAGAAACACAGTTACAGGGCCTGGAAACAGGGTTTTATGTGGATGTCAGCCTGGCTTCCACAATGTGATGCCCTCCTGCCAAGCCCAAGTTGGGCTTCCAGAGTCCTAATATTGCTTATGTCCAGATGCAAGAACATATGCCGCTCATGAGTGGCGCTGGCCTCGGTGCTGAAACATAGATATGTATATATGAGACAGTAAAACCTACATTATTGAGGATTTAGGGTGTTTGCTTTGCTGAATGAAGGATTAGAGACCAGAAAGCCCAAAATGACCATCCATTTGCAGAAAACGGAGCTGGAGAATTAGAACTATCAGATGTGTGCTCTAACCCAGAGGGCCCTATTAGAGCTCTCCCTAACTCCTCCCCCCCCCCTTATCCATCAGTAGGCTATTCGAGGACAGATCACCAACTCCCCTACAGAGACCCTGAATGAATGCAGCCAGGAAGTAGCCATCAGATGAAAGGCAGTTTTCCCAGTTACAGGCCTGGGTGCAGGCATCTGTGGGTGGGCTACCTGGTGAGCAGCCACAGTGGCCTGAAGGCTAATCATCTGAGCAGGAGGTTCAAGACTGCCATCTTTGGGATCTCACTGAACAGCCTACTGCTGAGTAGTGTCCAGGCTTTCACGTGGTCTTGTCTCCATCATTTCTTCCTAAAGTCTGAGGAAAAGCTTGACCCTCAACATTCAGCACACTTTCCACTCATATGTCCATACCTTTTCCTTGCTGCCCAGAAATCCTGACAGATTCTTTGCTTGTTTGACAAAACCAGAAGGGATGTATTCCTCAGTCCCCTTGGCTTCCCATGATCAATGAGGCTGTCAGAGAGTGTTTAGTGTGAATTCTCTCTTTTCCTGTCTTCCATTACACATAGATCAGTCCACATGAAGTTTGGGCAAAGAGCATCAATGTCCACTGATTTTGAGTATCCCCTCCTCAACTCTGCCATTCTCATAGCTCCAGGGGAAAAAAAGGAAGAGAGAGAGGGGATAGAGAAATAAAGAAAGAAGAAAAGAAAGGAAAAGAAGAGAAGAGAAAAAGAAAAGAAAAGAAAAGAAATTCACAGGCCTAAGGAATCTAGAGAGGAAGGAGAGAGGTCTGCTTCTGACACACTAAGCACAAAAAATGATTTCTCAAACCTTTTAACACCAAACTTTTCTTTCAGAATATGCCTGATCAAAAATCACTACTTTAAGTCTGAATTTTACCTGCAACTGTTACAGCCTCCTATTCTTTCTCTCCTATCCAAAAGAAGCCATGATACCAAGCATCTTGGGCAAGAAAAAGTTTGGAGGCCATTGCCCAGTGCTTCCCCTCTCCTCCCCTCCTACATTTTGACTTGGGCAGCATCCTTGCCCAGGTCTCAGCCTGTCATTCAGACAATCCATTCCTCTTCTTTCTTTCAGAAGAATCCAGTGGTAGGGCACATGGGCAAAGCAGATGGCAAATTGAAACACTGAAACCCCAGGCTTGAGAGGACTGCCAGACTGAAAGCAGGAGCCAAATCTTTCATTTCCCTATTTTTCAGCACCTAGTAGAGGTCCTGGCACAGAGCAGCCTCCCAGAAACTGAGTTGAATGAACGAGTGAATGAAATCAAAGCACCCATAAGGGAAGACTCTTAGACCTCCTTTATGTCTTCCAAATTCCAAAAGAAGGTGAGAGCGGCTCAGGAGGAGGAAGTCACTTCTGCAGAAGCTCTGCTAACACTGGAGATCTAAGATGTCTGCCCATCACCCTGGCTGTGGAGGGGAGTCTAGGCAGAAAATTAAGCAACTACTTCATCATATTTATTGAACAGCTCCTCTCTAGAAGACATTTGTGCAGGAGGTCAGTCATGCACATGAATCCTCAAACTCTGAAAGGGAATGTTCTTCTCACTTCACATTGATCTGTGCTTGCTCTCCACACTCCAGCCTCACTTGCCTTGTTTTTGTTTCTCAAACACACTGAGCCTTTTCCTGCCTCCTAACTTTGCCTATTGCTGTTCTCTAGGACTGAGCCCCAGATCTCCAGCTCTGCATGCAACTGGCCCTTCCATCCTGCAAGTTACAGCTCAACTCTGACCTCCTGACAGAGGCTTTCCCTGATCCTCCCATGTAAAAAGCCCCTCCCAGGATTCTCTCTAGCTCTTTGCCCTGTGATTTCCTTCTTATAACTCATTCAACATCTGTGTTTATTCAGCGTGTTTGCTTGTCTATTATACCCCTGCCATATAAGCTCCTGAGCTATACTGGGATGATGAACAGCATGAGTTCTAGAATTAGACTGCCTGCATCAAATGCCAACTTTGTCACTCACTAAACATGTGACCTTGATTAAATTACCTAAATACTATGCCCTGGATTCCTGACCTATAAAATGGAATTTATAATAGAACCTTATCGTTAACAGTGCCTCATAAACAAATGTCATGAAATTTGTTAATGCACACGAAGAATTCAAACATTACCTGGTACGTATAAAGGGCCTAGCGAAAGTTAACTTTTCTCATTGCTGTTATTTACTGCCACATCCACTATTACTGCTCTATCCTGGTGCCTAGCACAGAGTGTAGCATAGAGGAGCTTATAATAGACTCAGAATATCTGCTGAACAAACGAAAGCATCCATGCATGAATAAGAACCTCCAGAGAAGCCCAGAGAAGGTGTGACGCACTGAGAGGAAAGCAGCTTACTTCCTGAGGTGCCTCAGTCAGGAGAGGCTGCAGGATGAGGGCAGCGGGGCCAGAGCAGGCTCTTGGAGGAACTGAGGGAGCCCCTAGGTCTCACTGTGACTGACCCAGGCTTGGGTCATAAGGAGTTCTAAAGGGACTTGGGAGAAATGGATTCTGGGGAATAGTTAAAGAGTAGTTGGAGAGGTCAAGGGGCAACCCGGGGTGGTTTGTACTGCCCCAAGAGGACAGAGACTGTTCCCAAGTTTGCCTCAGAAAGATGCACCTCCAAGTCACAGGGCTCTGCTTCCATAGTCTCTCATGCCTCCCTCAGCCACAGGAAAAACAAAGCAAAACAAAACTGAAGTCACTTTGTGTTGGTGAGGATGTGGAGAAAAAGGAACCGTAGTACACTGTTGGTGGGAATGCAAACTGATGCAGCCACTCTGGAAAACAGTATGGAGGAAGTTCCTCAAAAAGTTAAAAATAGAACTACCCTACCAACAAGTATTTGCACTACTAGGTATTTACCCAAAGAATACAAAAACACTAATTCAAAAGGACATATGTACCCCTACGTTACTGCAACATTATTTACAATAGCCAAATTATGGAAGCAGCCCAAGTGTTCATCGATAGATGAATGGATAAAGATGTGGCATATATATTCAATGGAATATTACTCAGTTGTAAAAAAGAATGAAATCTTGCAACAACATAGATGGATCTAGAGAGTATAATGGTAAGTGAAATAAGTCAGTCAGAGAGAGACAAATACCATGATTTCACTCATATGTGGAATTTAAGAAAACCAACAAAGAAAAAAGAGATAAACCAAGAAACAGTCTCTTAACTATAAAGAACAAACAAATGGTTACCAGAGGGGAGGTGGAGCAGGAATAGGTGAAGTAGGTGAAGGGGATTAAGAGTACACTTATCCAGGGTCGCCTGGGTGGCTCAGATGGTTAAGTGTCTGCCTTTGGGTCAGGTCATGATCTCTGGGTCCTGGGATCGAGCTCATCAGGGAGTCTGCTTCTCCCTCTCCCTCTGCTTCTCCCCCTGCTCATTCTCTCTCTCTCCCTCTCTCTCTCTGTCTCAAATAAATAGATAAAATCTTAAAAAAAAAAAAAGAGTACACTTATCCTGATGAGCACTGAGTAATGAATAGAATTGTTGAATCACTAAATTGTATACCTGAAACTAATATAAAACTATATGCTAACTATATTGGAATTTAAAAAACTGAGATCACTTTGGGGGTCTAAAGCCATGCAACTGCACCCTCCCCATGGATGCAGGGGTTTGAGAAGGGCAAGGTCAGCCTTGTCACTACAGCTCAGGAAGAATGCTGGCCCTGCTGGAGAAGAAGGGAGGGAGCAGGGTGGGAGGGCTGAGAGTCCTGGACGGCAAAGGACCATTTCCAATTTGTTATGGGGAAACGAGAATATTCAAAATCCAAAGCTCTGACCAGAGACCTCCTGATGAAGAAGAGCTTAAAGGTTTCCTCTCCTTTCTCTGGGCCATGAGCTCAACCACCCAAAACACATGCACACACATCCAGCGAGAGCCACTGCAGGAATAAGCCATGTGTGCCTGCCAGATACTTCTGGGGAAGTATACTGAATTCCCCAGATACTGGGGAATTCACCCTGACTACACTATCCTCTCAACTCCCACCACTGTGGTGAGGGAGAGGCTGCAATAATGGGTGAGCACATGCAGCGTGTGGTGGGTGGGTGGGGAGTCGTCCTGGACCAGTACATCCACATCAGCAAAATCACTGCTATAGACTCTGAGGTGGGGGGTGGCTCTCTAGAAATGGGGGCCCCAACAATTAGACAGCAAAGCCCAGCACTGGATCCCAAATAGGCAGAGAGCAGCTCAGCTGCCTTCTGTTACCTCTCTGGGGTGATTGGTTAGCTGAGGAGGAAGGATGGTCAGAAAAGGAAATACCATTACAAATCAGGAGAAGGCCAAAGCTCCTGCTGAAAAGAGAAGCCAGCAGAGGCAGAGGGAACCCACAAGGGGAACAATTAACTGATGAGAGTAAACTGTTATTCATATTAAATTAGGGCACAGGTGATTTCAAGAAAGACTACAGACCCTCCCAGATGTTTTTTGGGTTTTGCATTGCAGATGATGGTTTTATGGAATCCTTCTGGGAGTCAGATTGTAGGAGCTGGGCCAAGACCAGAGCAGGGACAGGGCTCCCATCCTGTTTAACTACACAATAAACACATAACGGCTTATCCCAGAGGACAGATCCAGGCTCTGCATACTGAACATTTTGGTGGTAGGCTTTGGGGGCCTCTGAGCAGAGGAGCTCACTTACTCCTGGCAGGGAAGAGGGGGAAGGGGAAGATCAATCATTCAGGGAGATTCAGGGACTACTCCAGATGTTTGGAGCAAGGGCTAAATCGTGGGATGCACTAAATCCAGATGTGGACAGGAAGGATTTCCACAGATCTGCCGAGACCACGCAGGAAAACAGAGAAGGTAGAAGGCAATCATTATGGCCCCAACCACCTTGTGGAGACTGATGTGTGTGTGTGTGCACATACATGTCTATGTGTTTGGGTGTTCAGGTATACACATCTGCATGCACGCATAAACACACTCCAGGAATAGGAGACGTGTGTGTGTGCACGGGTATCTGCCTCTGTGCGCACATTTTGTATCTATATAGCTGTATGCGTATTTATGTGTTTCACGCCCTTGGGGTGTTGCCAAAACTTCCCACTGAAACTAATGGCAGACTGTTCTCTCTTCACTGAGGCTTATCATGCTAATTTTAATCCCACATTATTGTTTTAAGTTGGCTCTAAAAATTAATATTAAAAAATTCTGTAAAAAGAGCCTGGGGCAAATTTACAAGACAGGTCCCTAGAAAGGGGTTTTATTATCACTACTGTTCTTATAAGAATAGTGAGGGTGAAGCTTGTCACTCATCCTGTTCCATCTGGTTAGCTTACCCTTAGTAAAAGGGAGAGTACCGGAGAACACCTGCAGGAAGTGTCCAACTGGCCACAGCCTGTCAGGATCAGACAGGACTGGTGACCATTTAGTCTAACACCTAGTTTTATTACTGAAAAGAGTGGCTGTGAAAGACTGACCACGCAGTCACCCAGGTAGTGTCTTCACAATCAGCCTGAAGCTCTTCATTGCCTGAGCTTACCACAAGGAGGCTGTGCCCTGTCCTGGGGGAATTGATGGCGAAATGGGTGTAATGCCTGGCATATCCTCACGCATATAGTCCACACATTGCTGATGCTGACATCTTCTGTGGGTTTCAGTTCCCTTGTTGGTAAAACGAGGGACTTGAACTAGCAACTCTACAAGGGCATTTCTATCCTACCATTTGGTGATTGTATATCCAGAACCAGCAGGTTTAACTGGGGAGACAGGCAGTTTGTACTCCATGCAAACTCATGGTCGTGTCCCTCTGTGCTCTCTGGATCTGCCCTTTCCTGCTCCAGTTGGTGTGGTGGGCAAGCAGAATGTGGAGACAAGGAAAACATGGTCTCTGAAAAGTTTCTCTTAGCAGAGTCTAAGGAGCAAGGGTTACTCCAAGAGGGTAAGGAAAAAACAGAGTAGGGATTGCTATAATTCATGCTTCATTAAGAGAATGAGGAAACGATCCTGCACTGTAGCAGAAGGTACTCAGGCTAGATTTGGAAGAACTTCCTTGCTGGCAAGGAGGGCTGTTAAACACAGGAAAGGAAGAGGGAATGAGAGGGTGGGACAGCTGTCCCCAGAGGCAGTAATTATATTTTCAAATATCTGTGAGATGATATGGATGATGAGGCCCCTTCCTCATCTCAAGATCTTGACCAAAGTAGCTGATTCTGAAGCCTCTGCCCCTACCCCCATCCTCCACTCACCATACATATTCAGGGAAGGAGCAGGGCAGGGCCTGCTGGGTAGTGACCAGGGAAGGTGGTAGGGGAAGGGGTCCTGTGCTTCTCAGCATCAGCCTAGGGTACATAGAAAAACAGTGCCTGGTGGTACGACTTTGATTCAGCAATGCCTACAGTGGGTCTAGAGTTGGTGGAAGAAAGAAGGCATCAGACCTTGTGGGAGCGTTTGAGCTTCTAAAAAACACTGACATCCTCTGGCCCTGCTATGACCAGAACCCCAGCTACAGAAGCTGGCCTCTCCTGGGGCTGTGAAGAGAACACGGGGTGGCCCTGACTACAGGTGTCCAGGAAGAGGACAAGCCTGGGGGTACAAACCCTTAAAACACGCATGACGATAGCCTCTAAGTCTCTGGCGACTTGACACAAGAGCATCTGGAAGTATCTCGACAGCTAGCTACCTGCCACGGCTATATCTGTACCCCGTACATACATGCACACACATGTGCCTACACAAGGACTCCCTGGTCACACACACCCTCAGCCCATCCAGCACACACAGGCAGGAAACATGCAGGCGCTTCTTTGCCCAAGGAGCCCTGGGAAATTACTGGATAGCCCACTAGCCCCCTTCTCTCCATCTCTGCTCCTTCCTGTTCCTTCCCAGCTCCCTCTCTACCCCACGCATTGCCTCCCTGCTTTCTCTCTGGAATGTCCAGGGCACTGTGGGAGGGGGAGTGGAGGCTAACAGCAGCTGGGCATGCCCTTTGACAAGGCAGCAGTGCCGACAGGTGGGGCCGTCCTGTTGGCCGGTGCCCGAGGACCCCCATCTCTACCCCACATAGGCAGCCTGTACCCCGCCCGGCAGGTACCACCCACCCCCACCGTATCTCCCACTCCTGGGTGCCTGAAGCCAAGGAGGGAGCCTCACCCTCCCCGCTCCCCAGCTCTGCCTCCCCGTCCCGGAGAACCGCCCCCCAACTGCCCAGCCCGGAAACAATCACCCTTTGAGAAAGACTGCCAAGCTGGGCGCCAGGAACAGCCAGGATGGAGGCGGGGTGGGATGGGGGTGCAGGCAACGGGCCGGGCGAGCTTTAACTCTAGAGAGCCGAGGCCCGGCATGGCTCGGCCCCCGCCCGCAGCCCCTGCTCCAGCGCCTCAAACCGGAGCCGCCTAGGCTGGGGAGGGCTTGTGTGTAGGGGGCGGGGGGGCGATACCAATCCCGGGGGGGCTCTCCACCTCCTCCCCGCGCCCCCCGCCTCAGCTGGCGAGGTTGGTACCGCCCATTAGCAGCGCGGGTCCCGCCGGCAGCTAGCGCGCGCTCGGGGGCGGGGGCGGGGGAGTGGGGGCGGGGAGCAAGGAGTGGGGGCGGGGCGGCAGGCGCTGTCAGAGCAGCGGCTGCACCGGCGCATCCGCTGCCGCCGACGGGACTCCGCACCGGCCGGGTCGGCTCGGCTCCGGCCGCCCCGCGCCTCCCCCTCGCCGCCCCCCGGGCCTGCCCCCCTCGCTTCCCCCACCCCATCCCCTGTGCCTCCCCCTCCCCTACTCCCCCCGCCCCCTGTCTCCCTGCCTGCGCCCTCCCGCGCGCTCCCAGGCTCCGGCTGCCGCCTCCCTGAGCCCAGAAGGAGCCGGGCCAGGGCGGCGGACGGGCGCGCGGACCCCGCGGCTATGAAGTGGCCCCCGGGGGCCCGGAGCCCGAGAGCCCCCGGGGAGGGAGGTGCGCGCGGCCCAGGGCAGCAGCCGAGGGGCGCCGGGGCCGGCGCGTAGGGGCCGCCGCCCGCCATGGACCGCGCCGGGGACGATCCGGACTCGCCGCCGCAGGTCAGTGCCCCCGCGCCCCCCGCGCGCCGCCGCGGGGCGCACAGAGTCCCTTTATGCGTCCCCATCGGTACCCACGCCTTGTTCTCCCGGGTGCGAGTGTGTGTGTGTGTGTGTGTGTGTGTGTGTGCGCGCGCGCGCGCGCGCAGCGGGGGCAGCTGGAAAGGGGCCGGGAACCGGGCCGGGGCTGGGAGGCGCTGCCGCCGAGGGGCTGCGAAACAAAACCCGGGCGATGCCTGCCCTCCTACGGCCGGCCTCCAGGGGAGAGCTGGTTCTCGGCAGCTTTCAACAACTGGCCCAGGCTCTTAGGTCTTGGGCGCCTTTCCACCTCAGCAGGTGGTTCCTGGTCGCCCGGAGGAGTCAGGGGCCAGCACACCCGCCGCACCCCTGCTCCCCAGCAGTCATTCCCAGTTGCTCTGAAGCTGCAGGCACTGGCAAGTTAACTCTCTTCAGGGGACCCAGCCTTTATCACTCTACTGGGGAGCCTGAAGGGCTGTGAGGTGACAAGGGTGGCAAAGGGCCTTTGTGCCCGTCAAGGTAGCCAGGAAGGAGACATGACCAAGTTCACCACCCACCTCTGCGCACCTGAGGTCCTGATTCTTTCGAAGTCAGAGCATACAACTTCAGAAAAGGAAGCTGAGAGGTGAGGCAGGATAGGAGAAAGGCGGAAGCCACAGGACCTAACAGTGCCAGAGAAAGGAGGTGACAGCACGGTACCAGGCAGCTAAAGTCAAGAGACATCCCCTCCCCCACACACATATGAATACATAAACAAACAGTTTTGATTAGCCTCCCCTTCCCCTGCCTCCACCCAGCGAGGCCTCCTGTCAGCCATGAACTATTTGGATGAATTCTTATAGAAGCTGGAGCTAAAGGATTCCAGGGATTTCCAATTCACAGGACTCTGAAGGGGACCTCTGCTGACAGTTGCTAGCCCTGTGCTGGTGGGGCAGCTCTATCTGCATGGGTACCAGTCTGGATGGAGGACCCACTGGGACCCGGTTGGGTTCCGTGACACGCACTGTAAAAGGATTGGGTGTGAATGTCTTTGTGCATAGCTCTCTGAAGTTATTCTGTGTTTGTGTGGAAATGGGAGGCACACAGCTTAAGTTACTGGGGTTGTGGGGGCGTGTGACTTTGCAGGACTGATGCTCTAGGGCTTTCTAAGATTTGTCTTCTGTGCCTCATGTCTCCCTACCTCTGCCAATAGCCACCACAGAGACCGAGACATTTCCTCCCAGAACTTGCTTAAATGGTGACCATTATTGGCTTACTGGGCCAAACAAGTTCTCCCTTCTTTCATATGGAATGAAGGCCCTTCCCATGAGACGCTCTGAGAAACTGTCCACTCTCATGGCCAAGTCCATGCCCAGCATACCCAAAGGTTCTGGAGTTGCATGCCATTTCCCTCTGCCCCTTTAGGTGGGAACAAGAAAGCTTGCCAGGGTTAATGGAACAGGGAGGGTTAATGAATTTGTGCCCCATTCAGCACAGGAACCAGGTGGCTTGCTGTGCCCATTTCTCTACCTGATCTTAGACGCTTGGAAATCACTCTATTTTCAGGCATGTTGGAAGCTCATATGTGCTGGATTGAATATATGCATATAGGTTTCTGGATGAGCAGACCCGAACTGGCCCACCTAAAGCATGGGGCAGGTAAATCACTGAGGTGGGACAGCTCCCGTGACAGGATTGGAGCCTGCAGCAGAGACCAGGGGCTCCAGAGGAAGATTGCGGGTGGGGGGAGTTAGCTCAGTTCCCTACCTCAGGCATCTGGATAGACCTGGATTTACCCACAGTAGTTTTTGAGGGGTGAGGGGAACAAGTGGGCTGTACTTCTTGTTGTGAAGCATAGGGTGAGGAGGCAGGGCAGGAGCTTTACAAGTGTGAGAAGTGCAGAAGGATGAGCTGATTGGGAGTCAGGCTAAAGGATAGGGGAGCGCGTTGGTTCAGTTTGGCTAGGAAAGAGGAATGAGCAGGCATAGAGATGCCTGAGAACTGTCTGCTGACACTGGTGAGGGAGGCAGGGCTCAGGAAGAGAAGGAATCCGGGAGTCTGAGGCAGGCAGTGGAGTCCGCCTGAAACAACAGACAAAGACACACAGGCACGCTCACAGAGCGATGGGGCGGGGGGCCCAGAGGCAGAGGTCTGGCTTGCCCAGCGGTGCTGTTGGGGCCAGTCCAGGGCCCTCCCAATCTCCACGGTATCAGCAGTCATCCACCAGGGCAGGGAGGGTGCAGGTCCTCAGGGGAGCAGTCGGACAGGCAGGCCCTTTCCATGCCTCTAATAAATGCGGGGGATGGTTCAGAGGGGCGCCCGAAGGCAGAGGGCTGGCTGTTGGATCAGGGGTCTTCAGGAAGACCTTCTGGCCCAAGCTCATCCCCCAGTGCTGAGGGCTTCCCCCATCTCCCTGCCCCTGCTCCACTACCCGTCCTGGGCCTGGGATGCAGTGGGGTGGGGAAGGGTGTGGACTCTGGAGAGACTGGCTCTGGAGAGAAGGAAAAGAAAAACCTCTTTCATGATGCCCCAGGCATGGAAGTAGTGCAGTGCAGAACACAGGTTCTCAGCCAGGCCTGGGGGACCCTCCATGACCAGTCGAGTGGACTTCAGGAAAAACTGAGCCCTCTAAGCCTTGGTTTCCTAAAGACCTAAACTGAGTAAGCCTCATCTCACCAGACTGTTTTTAGGTGAAGTGCCCAATGAATGTTAATTTATGTACTTATTTTATATACCCTCCCCCACATTCTTCCAGGATCTGGATGGCTCTAGAATTTGGCGTAGCAATTCTCTGGCCAACCCTGGAACCAATTACACCGGGATGGTTACAGTCTCTCCATCTCCCAAAGCCCCATCTGCTTTGCCACTCCTCCAGACTCTGGGCCTTCCCCAGGCCCACCTGTGATGTGCCTCTGTTGCAAGGACACTCTCATGTCTCCTTGGAACAACAGCAACTACAGTGTTTCCATGTCTAATTAGTGGTCAGTGTAATTGTTCCAGTTCATCAGCCAGTGACTGCCCAAAACAATTTATGCAACTTAAAAGAACTCTAGCTCTGTGACCTCTTATTATCCATGCTGAAAGAAGGCAAGGTGGACAGACATAACTCAAAATTCCTTTCATTTCCACAGACGTTGACTGAGCACCTACTGTGTTCCAGGCTCTGGGCCAGTGATGGGAACATAAGGCATCAAGTAATCCAAAATCAGGAGTTTTTATTTAGCCTTTGGAAGGGTTATATGGGTTGCTTTTTTTTTTTTTTTTTTTTTTGCAGCTACAGCAAATTTACTTTTCTAATGAGGTTCAGCTCCAGCCAATATTAAAATGAGTCTGCGCTCCCTGCGCACACCAGCTGACAGCAGGGCAGGCAGCCTCCCAGCCAAGTGCCTGGCAGGGATTAGGGCTTTGCCACCAATAAGCCCTAAAGTGGAGAGTTTCAATCTAGATCACCAAGAGTTGACTGGATTCAGGGATAAACCTTGCCCATGGGGCTGTGTATCTCACCAAGTATTAGAGCCATGGTCAGGGCTTCTTCTTGTATGTGCGAACTGTGATCTGTTATTATCTCTTTATGAAGGGAAGAAGGCTGGAAGGAGCAGAGATAAGATAGTATGGCCTTGGTTTTTTGGAATGGAACTATAGGACCAGCCCTGAGGTTGGGGGCCTGGTGCTGCCAGTCCTCCCTGACTGGCTGTGTGTGGCCAAGCTCATCCCTTCTCCCTCCTTCACTTCTCTCCATCTTGCTTCTTTCCTTATGAGGCAGTTGGGCAATCTGGCCTCTGAAGCCATGAGTCTCTTTAGGCTCAAGACCCTGGGCTATTCATTTGACCATCACCCAGAAACCTCCATAGCCCAACACTAGATGTGGGGTGGGCTGCTTTCCTTCCCATGGTGGGCAGTCTCCCATTCACACCAGCCACATTTCGAGAGCTCAGTAACCACATGCAGCTAGTGGCCACCATATTGAACAGCACAGACACAGAACATTCCCAGCGTCACAGGAAGTTCTACTTAAAGTGCCATTCTAGACTCGACGTGGATGGTTTAGTGGTTAAGAGCATGCACTCTGGAGCCTGACTGGCTAAACTCAAATATGGCTTTGCTACTTAATAACTGTGTGGCCTTGGGACATTACTTATCCTTTCAGTGCCTCAGATTTCTCATCTCTAAAATGGGGATAATACTAGGATGTTTATGAGGAGAGAATGAGTCATTACAGTTAATCATGATAATCACTCAGAACATGCAATAGTGAGTGCTTTGCCTGGCAATTTCTATTATTCGTTTATTTAACAACTCACTTAACAAACACTTAGTGAACTACATACTTGATACCGGGCATGATGCCAGGCGCTGGGGCTGTCAGTCATCAGCATGTGACCTTGCTCCCTGAACCTCAATTTCCTCACCTGTGATGGGAATGTGCCAGGTGATAACCCCTGCACCTCTCCCCTGGTGAGATGCAATGAGATGAGGAATGTCTTCCTTTGCCCCTTCCTTTTATACTTCCGGATAAACAGGGGCTGACATTTTTGGAAGTGGATACAACTTAAATTCTCTTTTTATTGGAACTACTCTCACCAAAAAGCATTTCCTAAGCCTCCATAAGTTCAACATAAAAGGGGCAAATGAGGTCCCATCTACCTCCAGCATCCTGTTGAATGGGGAGGCAGCAGACTTGAGGGGCTCTTGCCTAGGCTCACCCCTTCCCCGGTCCTAAGGGAAAGAAAGCCAGGAGCCTGCTGCCCTGAGCTCAGCAGTAGTAGGAAGAGGGAGAAGGGCCCTTGGCTGGGCAGGATGCCACCATCAGCTGGCTGACCCAGTGACTAGTCACAGCTGCGTCAGCAGCTCACTGTGTGACAATCTTATAGAACCTCATCTTCCTTATCTAAAATATGAGGAGCAGGAACCATGTGAACATTGTTCTACCTGAATTACACCACTTGCTTTGGTAAAGGAAATGGGTCTGAGAAGCAAGAACATGCCATCTGTAGCCACAAACTGTTGGATGAACACTGAAAACTATCCGGCCTATAAGGCTTTGCGCAGAATTTGGGATTCTGTGACTCTGGGTTGCTTCCTTCTTTTTATAGATAAGAACACCAACTCCTGGAGGGGTTCTAGGCTTATCTCAGGTCACACCGCTCTGTAGTGCCTTGTCCTAGACTGTGACCTGAGTCTCCCAGCGCCCTGCTTCTCCCGCTCTGTCAGTCTGCCTGTCCTGCACCGCATGGAAGCAGGAGTTGCCTCACCCAGGCGCAGGGTAAGACGCCGACGCTTGAAACCCCAGGGCCCCTTTCATCCAGGATGGAACAAGTCTTCTTTCCCCTCCTCTGACAACTGGCCCAAGAGGACCAACCTAAACTATCCTTGACAGGACCCCAGGGTAGGTCAGATCCTTCAGGCCACTGTCAACACATTAAAAATACATAGAAAACTTTAATTAAACCAATGAATCATTACCCTGCTACTGTATGTCCATGAACACTGTGACCAAAAGAATAAGTTCAGCCTGGAAATCATCAGGCTGAGTGAGCTATCAGGGGCCCTCCATAGCTTGACACTGAGGTTCTGGGGCTACCTGGCTCCAGCTCAGCCCAGACCTGAAGCCCTCTGGGTCCCTATTGGCTGATTGCGGGTTGCCTAGGGGATGTCTTCTGAAGCCTGAGGAAATCCGGGTATCCTTCTCAGCCCACCTCCCCCATCACCGGCATCCTAATGCCCTAAGACAGGTAAGTGCTGACTCCTAGAGATGTCAGCACCCTGTCCCCTGGAAGGTGTAGTTAATAGAATAATGCAGCCCAGGTGAGCAGGCCACACGAGGGTCTTTGAGGAGACGCCTCTTCCCTGTGGCCATCCTGGGCGTATATATATTTTTCCCACTCAGTACCTCGTGCTCTCTTCTCCTCTATCCCCTTCATGCACGGAGCACAGACCAGGAAGGACAACCCCGTGCTCCAAAGGAGTGGCTGGCCGGCACCGACCCCCCACCCAGGGCTCCAGGATCCCCGCTCCTGGGCAGCAGGTTGCTCATGCCCCAGCCTGCTTAGGTTGACATACAACCTCTGGGCATGTTATTTTCTTTTTCCATCAGAGCTTCTGAACTTAAGCTGAAGTATTACTAGCCTAACTCATCACTTGTCGATACTAACTTCTTCTCCCACTCATAGATCTCTCTCTGGAAACAAATGTCCCAGCTTCTCCGTCTCTGTCCCTCTCCAGACCCCATGACGGGGCGACCCAGCAGACTGCCGTGTGCGTGTGTGCGTGCGTGTGTGAGTGTGTGTGTATGTGCATTCATGTGTGCACACACTCCTCCACCACATCTTGCTCACTCCTAGCAGTATGCCTGGAACCTCTGCAGGGTGCTCTGTGCACGTTTCCTCACGGCAACACTCCCCCATGGCAGCCAGCAGGCAGGTGCACCCAGCAGCCCCACTTGGGCCTACACACAGGGGCCCGCCCACTGCAGCCCTGCTGCCAGGAAAGCCCTCTGACCTCCATCCCCTCACCCTGCCTAGTGTACAGGCCCTAAGGGAAGTGTCATTGTTGGCAGATCTAACCGGACCTTCTGGACAACCAGTTCTTTTTGGTGTGTGCAGTAAAACAAAACAAAACACACATAACATAAAATTTACCATCTTAACATTTCTCAGCGTTCAGTGGTATTAAGTACATTCATATTGTCATGCAACCGTCTACCTCCACAACTTTTTCATCTTGCAAATTGGAAAGCATATTCATTAAACAACAGCTCTCCACTTCTCCTTCCCTCGGCCCCGGGTGACCACTCTCCTACCTTCTGTTTCTGAGTTTGACTACTTTAGATATCTCATGTAAATGGTATCATACAGTATTGGTCCTTTTGTGACTGGCCTCTTTCACTTAGCGTGGTGTCCTCAGGGCTCATCCATATTACAGCATCGCTCAGGATTTCCTTCCTTTCTCAGGCCAAATAATATTCCAGTGTATGTATACGTGTGTTTATCTGGTCAGCCAGTTGACAGGTTCTTTGGTGCCAGGCAATGGAGCAAAAAGTGCCTGATAATGGTGGTTCTCCCCACTTAACCCTCCTTCCCATTCAGGGGGTGTCTCAATATAAGGGCCCAGCAGAGACCTCTGTGCTCTGAGTTCACCTACATGACAGGCATCTTAGGAGCAGAGAGGAGGGAGCCCCATTTTATTTGAAGAGAATGGTGTTCTATTTTGGACCTCTGGTTGCTCCCTTCACTGCCCAGTGCTGACTGAGCATCCTCAGTGCCCAGCCCTTGTGCCGCATTCCCTAGAAGTGTACCTGGCCCAGTCCTTGAAGGTCAAGCAGGAGCTCAGCACATTTAGGAACAGTGAGGAGAAAAACATTCCAGGCAGAGATACCTGCCAGTGAAGTGATGCCAGCATCCTGTCCCAGATCCCTCCCTACCTGCCACCTTCTCAGGACCCTGAGAAAGAATCTGCCCCATACTCCCAGAGCTCTTCCCCGGGGACAGGAGCCCTCGGTGACCCCAGAGAGCCCCTGTGTGTGTGGCAGCCTGCCTTAGCACAGGCCTTTGCATTGTGCAGCTCCTTCTTCATTATCTGTAGCCACCGTGCTGCGCTAGCTGTAGAATACACAGCCTGTAAAACATAGAGATAGTGTCAGCATAATCTAACATCTGGGGGACTGAGATTTAGGGATCCTCCATTCATCACATTCATGCCTGCCTGCTCACAGGGGGAGCACATATTGCCTACTCTAGACTCCCAGGCCTGCTGAGGCTGGACTCGCCCCACCACACACACACACAAACCCCTTCAACATCTTCCCTTAACTATTCCTCATCCAGACAATAGGGTGAGCTGATGCCAAGAGGGATCTAAGGGATAAGGCAGAAGTAAGAGAGGAAGTTGGACAGCCTCCAAGGGGGGAGATGAAGCTTTCCAGGAACCTGGCCTGCTTCCAGGGGAGAAAGGGCGGGGAATGACAGGGCTCGGGTCAACGGCACTAGCCCCTGCTGATGGCCAACTCTCAGCCCCAAGGCTGCAAGAGTCTTGGTGTTCTGACAGCTCTGGAGGCAGGAGAGAGAAGGGGGGCACCAGACCTTCTTGAAATACCCAGTCCTTCCCTGAGTGCATGTCTCAGAGGGTTGGGCAGAGACGTGGGCTGAGTGTCCCAACACCAGGGCAGGCCCGGCTGTCTACCCATAGCACAGCCTTTCAGCTCTGCGCTCAGCTTCTCAATCTGTAAAAGAGGAACAGGAAAGCAGTGCCTTCCCAAGGGAGCTGTGCTGAGAGGCAGTGGTGGGCAACTGTATGCAAAAGAGCTTGCTAAACTACGAAGTGCCCGCGAGAGGGGTGAGCCCAGCCTGGAGGTCAGAGCAGGGCTGGGGAACCAGGGCCAGAGTGCCAGGTTTCCTAGGCATGGCCTCCCGCTGTGGCAAGTCTGCCTTCCCCAGGCCCTGGCATGTAGGCACCTCTGTTTATCACCCTGCTGCGTGCTGATCTGCCCGCTTTACATGAGGTCCAGTCTCAACACAGCCTCATCCTTGAAGGAAGGAATCTGCTAGAAAAGCTGCCCCAGAGGCTGGTCCGTGCTGACCTGGAAGGAAGGAACTGAGATGCTCCCTCTCTCTCCCTTTCTCTTTCAGACACTTGGATTCAGCTGAATCTTTTTTTTTTTTTTTTTAAGATTTTATTTATTTACTTGTCAGAGAGAGAGAGCACGAGCAGGGGGAGTGGCAGGCAGAGGGAGAAGCAGGCTCCCCGCTGGGCAAGGAGCCCAATGTGGGACTCGATCCCAGGACCCTGGGATCATGACCTGAGCTGAAGGCAGATGCTTAACGACTGAGCCACCCAGGCACCCCGATTCAGCTGAATCTTAGAACAAGGTGGTGGTGGTGGTGGTGGTGGTGATTGTAATTACTATTTTACTTTACATTATCTAACATTTTTAGTACTCATTGTTTGCAGGCCCCATGCTAGATGTTTTCCATGGATTCCCTCATTTGATCCAAAAAGAGCCCAGTAAGAGTTACAGATAAGGAAACTGAGTCACAGGGATATCGGTGCAGCTTCTGCTTTGTCTCAGGGCCTGGACCCTGTGGTGGGTTCCAGAGGTAAGTAAGGCCTGGTGCCCCCAGAGGAACCCATGGCCCAGGAGCTGGAGACAAACATAAAAACCAACAAACACACAGAAGGTTCCCGGGCTGGACCTTGGCTTCATGGACACTGAGTGCTCAGGCCTGGGGAAGAACATGGCCACGAAAGGCTTCAAAGCAGGAAGGGCAGGCTGAGGGCATAGGGCTCAGGATGGCCTCACCTAGTCAGTACCCTCACCCAGAACTGCACAGACATCAGCACTAAGGGAAACTGAGGCAGAGAGTGGCCTGGACAATATGAGGGCAGGAAGGACAGTACTATGGGGACAGATTAGCATTGGCTACTCACACCTTCTCCACAAGATGTCTGAATCCCAGCCTCACCCACAGTCTGAGAGGCTCTGCTTGGCTATCCCTGCCAACCCTCACCATGGACCCTCAGTCCCTGGGCCAGACCCACAGGATTACCTGGCCTGCTTGGTTCCAGTCCCCAGGCCCTGGTCACATGCCCTGCCCACCAGTCTGCAGGGGTCTAGTGGGGGCCAAGTCAGTCATGACCTGTTCCCAGCTCCATGCTATGGACCCTCATTGCGACCCGTGCTTGGCCCCCACTAGCCCAGCATTGGACTTGTCTCATCCTCCCTGGGCTTCCTCTATAGTCAAGGGCCCAAGAGATGAGGGCTGTGCCCTCCCGGCAACCAGAGCCCAGGGCGCTAGGGCACTACAGTCTTCTGGGTTCTGGAGTGTGCCCTGACCTCAGCCTCAGCGGGTAGCAGGCTCCCCGCACTGCTCTTGCTAGGCAGCCTGGCAGAAAAGGGGGGTCGTACAGCAGCCTGCATGTCTCTTGGCACCACTGTTCCACTAGCAACTGTCGATTGGCTTGTCCTGCCCCACTAGCCCCTGCTGTTCGTCTTGTATCAGAATCTGCTGAGCCCTCCACTCTACTCCCCTCACTCCCACTCAGCCAGCTAGGTGCCCCTGGCGGCTTGACACCGCGGGAGTGTGCCGCTTGAAGGCAAGGCCCCACCTTGCATGCTGAGCTGCCCCATACCTCTCCCAGAGCAAGTATTGCAGCAAGCTGAGCTGAAAGGCTAAAGAGCATTTTGCTAAAGCCACACGTGGAATCCAAGGCAGGACAATATCCTGGTGTGGCCTTGACCTGTGCTAGGGTAATACACATTGCCAGTTCTGCTTCCCTGTCTCCAGGGGGTTGAGGCGAGGCCAGGGCGGGCAGAGGATATGGAGAGGTGTTCCTAGCAGCAGTGAGAACCCCAGTGCTCCCAGAGCTCATAATGCAGAGGGCAGAGGAGCTGTTCTGGATTTGCTCACAGCACAAACCAAGTGTGTTGATTTGTGCTTTGGGCAGCCTTTGCAGGAATGAAGACCAGTTTTGGAAGTAGGCAGAGGGGAGAAGCACTCGGTCCACACTTGGCATTCATTCCCATAACTGGGTGCCACATACTGGGTGACAGTGGGCTCCAGTTAAGGGGACCGCTGCCCCCTGTGCCCAGACCAGCCCCTGAGCGTGCCTATGGCTGATGCATGGACTCCTGTTGTTTTCTTAACTCAGCACAGTCTGGAGGGCCCTGGTTTGGATAATAAATATATGGTCACACGCACTCTGATGGACAGGGCCAAGGGGGGTGACTTAAGCACAGATGCCCAGTATGGGCTCCAAGGCCAGGAGGAGGAGCCCTAGTTTCCACCCAGCCCAGCACAGAGGTGGGAGACTGCCCCCCAGAGGCAGCCTGCAGGGAGCTTGGACCAGGAGAGAGAAGGGCCGCACTTCCAGGACCCCTGGAAGGGCCACTGCCACCCAGAGAGCAGGTCTCAGGCAGGGGTGAGGCTGCTGTCTGACTGGACCCAGGATGCCTGGACACTCAACCCCTTTGTGCCTCAATTTCTTCATCTGCGAAGCATCAATAAAGCTTTGGAATTACAAGGGTTTATTGATTAAATGAGATGACCAATGTGAAATCATTTGGGAAGTTGCAAATCACTATTGAGTATGAGTTGCGCTCTCAGTAATTTCTAGGGGAGGCTGCCCACTCCCCACAGCACCACAGGGAAAGCGAATTGGCCTGTCTAGATCTGTGTTCTAGGATCTGAGGCCATTGGAGGCCAAGGGCACATGAGGTAATCCTTCATTTGAACAGAGACCCAATCATGGGATTCTCCAGCAGGGCTCGGAGGCAATAACCAAACCAGCCAGGGGCGAGCTTGCATGTGCCAGTGAACACACGTGTACCCGTTCAGATGGGGTGCTGGCCATGAACACAGAACTGCATGCACATACGTGTGAAGTGAGCTGCTGCCCTGTGGAATAGCCCTGAAGGGGGGCTCTGGAGTTTGCCGGCACAGCCTTGGGACTTGTTAGAATGGAAGTTGCAGTTAGCAGGAGATACGAAAGGTTTTGAGTGGGAGCAAATCAGTAAGGGGGGAGGGGCCAGGCAGTGAGCTAGAATCTGAAGAAAGATCACAGTGGGTGGCTGGGGGAGGAGAGATATGACCCGGACCTGCATCAGAGGGATGCAGGCCAAGGCCTAGGGGCAGGCCAGGCCAAAGGTGCTGAGGCCCAGCTGATGCAAAGAGGCGGAGGGATCTAGGGCATTCCTGGAACAGGCTGAAGTTGAATGACAGAAGGAAAGGAGGGATGGGAAGCTAGTCTAGGAGGAAAGATGATACTCGAATCTTAGTCATGTTGTATTTAAGGTCACAGTGGGATATGCCAGACAATAAAAGAGGCAAAACAGCTGGAGATGGGGAACCTGAGGCTGGAGAAATCAAAGGTATTTATCAATGGCCTCACACTGTAGAAGGCCAAGGTCAGCCCTTGAGACAGGGAGGTGTCCCTTCTGTCTAGCCCAGCCACCCGTCCTCACTTCCTCCTCCTTCGGGGGTGATCGGGGCTTTCAGGCTCTGTGGCTTCCACCCTGCCTTCCAGCAGCTAGGAGTTCGGTTGGAGGGAGTTGGAGGGAAGCAAGGCCAAGCAGACCCATCTCCGGCCCTTTCCAGGGCTGCAAGTTTGGCAGTTGTAACAGCTGCTCTTATTGGCACCAACCATGTGTCAGATAGTTTATACTGATTTTGCCTAATCACCCTATCAACCCTAGTGAGGGAAGCGCTATTTTTATTCCCATTTTACAGGTGGGAAAACCAAGGCCCAGAGAGGTTACTTTGCCTAAGTCACACAGCCGAGGACGAGGGGCTCTAGTATTGTGCCCAGGGCCCTTGGACTCCGGGGCACAGGCCCTCCACTACTTCACTATCCACCTGCGTGCCACTTTTTGGGGCAGAGGAGAACAGACAAAGATGAAGGGAGGGAACAGAAGGCCGTGACTGTGGTTAGACCCTGCTGTCACCTTCCGCAGCTTTGGGGGCCAGACAGGAGCTGAGGGTCAGGAGGGGACCTGGCCTCCTTGTTTGGGTGGACAGACTCTAAGGTGTCCCTCCCATGACTCCTGACTCTGCTGTTCATGCCTTTGGATAGCTTCCTCCCCTTTGGTGTGTATGGCACCTGTGACCAGCCTCTCACCAGTAGAATGAGGCAGAAGTGATGGGCTGTCACTCCCATCATTATGTTATATAGGACTCCGTCTTGTTAGCAGACTTGCTCTAGATCCTCCCCTTGCTGGCTTGATGGAGTAAGTAGCTCTATTGGAGAAACCTATGCGGCAAGAAACTTCGAGCAGCCTCTAGGAGCTGAGGGCAGCCCCCAGGCAACAGCCAGTCGGAAGAGCAGCCCTCGGTCCTATGCCCGAAAGGCAGAGGACTCTGCCAACAGCCTGAGCTTGGAAGCAGGTTCCTCCACGGTTAGCCCTCCAGAGGAGAGTGCAGTTCAGCCAGAGTACACTTGTGAGCCCCTGGGCCATGCCTGGGCTCCCGTGCCACAGAAACTGAGGAGAATAGACGAGTGTCTTTTAGGTGGCTAAGTGTGTGATAGCTTGTTAGATAGCAGCAGAAAACGAAGGCGCTCCTCTCAGGAGCAGTGACCTTCCTTTCGAAAAGTCGGCATGGCTGCCAGAATGGGCTTGGGGTGAAGGTGGACAGATAGCAAGGACGAGGGCAAAGGAGGTGATGGCGGTGGCACTTTGCAGGCCCAGAGCCCTCCCCTGGCCCCAAGGCCCCAGCCGAATGCCGAAGGCCGTGCCAGAAACTGGGTTGCACGGCTCTTTGCAGGGACTGCCCCCCCCCCCCCCCCCGTCTGTAAACTCCACAGCTAGGCGTGACCCTCACTGCTTTCCCCCAGCATGCAGGCAAGGGCTGAGTGGCCGTGTGCCCTCACTGGGACTCTCCACTGTCCTGCCAGTGATCAGCATGTCACTGCTGACCGTCTTGCCCACCCAGCCCTCCGCAGTCAGCCCTCCCCACCCGCTGCATGCTAGCCCTGCACGGGGCTGCCCCGTGGGCCTGGTGGGCCACTGCCCAGCTCTCCACAACCTCCATCAGGCCTGTGTCCTTCAGCTTGCTGTCTCCCTGGCCACTGCGCCCTCCCGAGCTGTGGTCATCTGTGTGCTTGGGCTCCAGCCTCTGCAGGCCCCAACTGAGCGTAGCAACCTATGTCCCCACAAAATGAAACATTGGGTTTTTTCTCTAAGGGCCTCCTGCCTGGAGGCTCTGGAATGAGTGGCTGCCTGTCTGCCTGAAGCCCACAAGCTACATGATTCAAGGAACTTCAGTGAAACCAGCTGGGGCCCATCTCTTGTTCTGTGTAAATTCCTACAGTGAACCAGAATGGACTTTGCCTTGCAGAGTACCACACAAAACCAAACCCCAGTTTTCATTTCTTACTGAATCCTAATCCAAATTGAATCCAAAGGCTGTTTCAGAAAAACCAAAAAGAAAAAAAACAAAGGAGCTACCTAAAACAAACAAACCATGAGTTGCATTTTCTGATACTGTTGGGCTGGAAGAAAACCAAAGCCTAAGAGTATGTTTTACGCCAAGCCTGAACTGAAGGAACACTTCTTTCAGCCCAAGCCCTTGGATGGGTTTTCCTAGCTAGAAAGGAACAAGATGGTGGCAGGTCGGGAATCCATGTCATCCTTCCTATCAGAAGTACCCAGGAGCGAAAGCCAGCGTTGGCCAGGCCCCAAGGCAGGAGGCAGACCTCTCCGCAGGGCCCAGGTCTTCCTCTCCTCAGCGCTGCACTGTGAAGACAGGGTGAGAGATCCCCTCCCTGGGGCCCTCGGCCTGACCACCAGGAGGGCAGGCCAGTGGTGGGCCCCAGCCAGCTCAGGAAGCCGTGTCCCTGGGGCAGAAGTGCCGGCCGGGGGAGGCAGGAAGCAAGCACCAGTCTGAAGCGAGGGAAGCAGCATGGGCATGGGGGGCACGCTGATTCGGAGTCCAAAGGCCTGAGCATGCACTCTGCCAGTGGCCGACTCTGAGCCCTGGGCCAGTCACACAGCCCATCTAAGCCTTAGTTCCTTTGAAGATAAAATGGGGGTACGGTTTTCCTGCCTGCCTTGCAGGGCTGTTGTGAAGATCAAAGGAAGATGAATCCTGTTGGCCCAGCATTGCGCTGTTACAGGGAAGGCTTACAGTCCCAGCCAGGTGTCCCACAGGACCTCACTTTACTTCTTCTGAGGTCATGGGGGCAAGGGAGGACAAAGAGGAGCAGGAAGCCTGGGCAGTGCAGCTCCTTGGACACTCCCCCCATGAGTGTCCTGGGGAACGGTGGGCAGAGAGAGGCCCGTGCCTGTTGCTGCCATCCCAGCAGGAGCTGGTGGCTGGAAGCCAGGGCCAGGTTGGGGGGAATGGAGGGTCGGGGGGGGGGCCAGGTGGCCGAAGACTGGGGCTGGGTTAATGAAGTATGGATTGACTGGCCCAGGCGCTGATTAGCTCTGGCAGTGGGCTTTTCCTGAGCAGCCGCAGCAGAATCAATACTAATCCCTTGATCCCATTAGGGGCTCCTGCGGGTCTCTGGGACAAATCTGTGCCTCTCTTTGAGAGGGGCGCTGTCTGGGGCTAAAGGGTAAAGCTGGAACCTTGATCAGCATCCCTCCCACTCTCTCCTTTTAAAATTTCCCCTCTTTCTGCCTCCTGTTGCCACATCCCTGCTCCCATGCTCACAGGCCTGGTGCCTTCCCTAGCCACTCTGGCTGCTCCAGCTCTCTCCACCCACCCACCCCTCCTTCTGGGCCCGAACCACTGCAGCTGCTTATGCTTCTGCCTGAGGAGGCTTCAGCATCTGCTTCATCAGCCCCGGGGGTCTCAGGCTCCCAGATGACAGAGGACAGCTTTTTCCCTTCCCACGTACAAGCAGAAGCTCTCTTAACCAACTTTTCCTCGACTGACTGAGCGCACGACTGATGTTCACCCCATCTGTAAAGCACACTGCCTGTGCAAGCCTGCTGCTGGACCTCCCCTCTGGTGGCCCCCTCCCACTTGTACCAGCTGAGCCACGTGCTTGTGGAGAGGCCAGAATGTTTGCTCCCAGCCTGCTTACAATGGTCGTGCTTGCTATCACCATCATGGGATATTACAGGGACCATGAAACATGAGCTGGAAAGAAAGAAATGTGTTGTCTCTATGAAAACGAAGTTGAATACTCTCAAAAGACTCCCTAAGATGAGTCTAGGGAAAAAGTTCTCCAAATTAGGTGAAGATGGGTGGGAAATGTCATAAAAAATCTTAAAGGATGCAGCACTTGAATTGCTTACCAGGTGTCCTTCAGGTCCTGGAGCACTTCGAAGAAATCAGCCCTGGAGGCCACAGGCAGTGCGCTGGGGTGTGGATGATGTCGGCAAGGCAACATGGAACTCGCCCCAGCTGTCTGTCGGCCCTAGGAAAGGCTGAGGCCCTGTGTCAAAACAGAAGCGCTACAAGCTAGCCAGTGCTGAGTGGTTTGGATTTGGGGAAAATGACCACATATGGTGCAGTCCTGGAAAAACAGCACCTATTGAGCTCTTGGCTCTTTAAAAGCTACTTTAGTTGAAACATGTATCATATGTGTGCATTTTGAAGGACTCTTCACTTTAATGGATTCCTTTGACTAGCCAACTCCTGTTCCCAAACTTACTGGGTAACATGGCTTTATCATCCTCCAGAGACAAGGAGCTTGGATGGTTTCTGAGCTTGTTAGTAACTAACCTCCATCACACACACACACACACACACACACACACACACAAACACACGCCCTCTCTACAACAAGAGTACTCATCACACGTCACGCTGAGTGCTGATGTGGGGGCCTCACAGACACCTGTGTGAAGTCCCTCCCTCCCTCTGGGCTGCGAGATGCTGGAAGGAAGCCATTGCCTCCCTCTCCCATGCTGCTGCATTGCCCATAGAACTTAACACAGTGCCTGCCCACTACAGATGCTGAGTTAATATTTGTTAAATGTAATTAAATAACCCTCCTTTTCGGGGACTAGGGGCATTGATGAGGTTTCCGTTGGAACACCTGTAGGCTCAGGAGGACGCCTTTCCATGCATTTGGAATCATCCAGCCTTGAAACCAGTCTGGCATCCAGCTCTGCCTCCCCAGGCCCAGCATCTCTTGTCCGGCCTGATTGTCTCTGCCCCATTCTTGGGCACTTCCTTCAGGATGCCCCCTGGTTCTCACACACAGACCAAGACACCCTTAAACCCAGAGGCAGATTCCTATAAATAGGTCTTGGCAGACATGGCCAGTCTCCGTAGCTAATTGGTCCTTAAATCATGACTAAGTTCCATGCAAAGTTGTTAGTTTGGCTTCCTGCCTTGGATGCCCACCTGACCCCACTTTTCTCACACAGGACATTTCTTCATCGTCACAGAGGCCTAAACGTCTCAACCTTAGGTTGCTTAAAATGGCAGAACTGAAAATTCATTAGCACTCTCCCAACCCAGACTCTGTATTTTAAGATGAAGGTGGAGCCCAAGGAGGAGGGCAGGCAATGGGACCTGGTCCCCCAGTGAAGGGGGACACTGTCCACAACCCAGAACACTGTCCAGGCCACGCTGCCCTGTCTCCCTACCACAGCTGCCCAGCACCCTGCTCCTGTCACCAAATGACTGTCCCCACCCCCCTTGGCCCCACACCCTCTACCCACAGCACAGCCTTTGTCTGTGTCCCGTGGAGGCTCCTTGGAGCACCAGGGGGTTGGAAGGGCCTCCTCACGTCTGCACTTACTGGGGGACAATTGACAGTGGAGGCTGGTCACAGACACGAGTGACGAGGTTCAGGTGGGGAGTCATGGCCCCAGCAGGCCCCTGCACTTTCCTGTCAGCCACCCCTCACGGCTTCCTCAAACATCCCATTCTTCCTGACCTGGCCTCCTCCCCTCTGTTGGCCTCAGGGTATGGCCAATCCCCTGCTCCATCTTTGTGTTGATCCTTCTGCCCTAGCCAGTGAGGGCCCGAGTAATTCTGGGGCCTGAGCTGCGGCCACAGGCAAGCCACTGCCCTCCCTCCAAGGTGCAGGCTGTGGCCAGGTGGGCATCCTTGCACTCCCCTCTTACACACAAGCCCAGGTCTGGGGGTGGGGAGGGGGTTGCAGCTCCCAGGACTCTCCCCTGCCCCAGGTCCCATTTCCCACAAACCTGCCCCCTGCTGGCCAGCCAACTTTCTCCAAGGCTGGGTGCTCTCTCTGTGCTGTTTAATAACTGCCTGGTAATTAGCTCCATGATTTTGCTACTATGCTTATAATAGCCTCCATTAAAGTTATGGGGTTTTCAAGCCATAATGGCTTCCAGAGTAATTAATGCACAACTGGGTTTATTGCTAAGTTTATTTTTAGAGCTTTTCTCCCTCATCCCCTCCTCCCTTTCCTTTCATAGATGTTTTGACCAAGAAGACTAGATGGGCCCAGAACTCTCTCTCCAGAGCCCCCTTGCACCCTTGCCTACATCCTTCCTCCCCAGAACCCGCTTCCTGCTCCCACCTTCAGGGAGGCGCTGGGACCCCACAGTGGAGGCAGCTTTCATGAAGAGGGTTGGCTCTGAAGCAGTGCTAGGCCACCGTCTGTGTAGACCTGTGCTCACTCTGCACCTGAGCCAGGTTCGAGGCTCCAGGACCTGGAACCTCTCCTCCCACGCTTCCGCAGACCACATAGAGCCAAACGGTCAGGACTTCTGTCTGGCTCCACCGAGACCTGATTGCAGCTTTGGACGAGCACTGATCCTCTCTAGCCTCAATGGCTTCCTCGTGAAGTGGGGTTACAATGGCACCTGTGGCCAGAGGCGTCTTGAAGATTGACCGAAGAGTTGAGCATCGTTTCTGAGCATCACCCAGTGCTGCCTAACAGCTTGTTTTTACTAATGACAGTCCAAACAGACAAGCGGGAGGTTGAGCAGGTGCCAGAGGTAGGAGGCTTGGGATAAGAGGCTGCCCAGAGGAAAAAGGTGTAAAAGCAGGCAAGTGCAGAGTGAGCAGGCTGGACGTGCATGCAGCAGATTGCCCTGGAGCTTGCCTCTCGATGCTTTCTCCACCCTGGAATTAACCCTCCCCAAGATGAAGGACATTTGGAAAAGCTCCTTTTTTGAGTCACTGAGAATCCAAAAGAGATCTCGCAGCCAGGCCTCCTAGAAGCTCCCCTGTCCTCCATCAAATGTGGCCTAAGATCACCCAGCCAAACCAAGGCCTTGACTCAGCCCTTTGCAGCCTTGTCAGTGGCCTTGGAGTGGGGGGATCGGGCTGGGGCTGGGGGTGGCGAGAGGCCACTCCGCTTCATCATACTGCACACACAAGAACCAGACAGGGCTCCTGGGGCAGGACACTGGGTACTGTCACCTGGGGGGAGGGGGGCATAAAAGAGGAGTTTGTAGACTTACTCTCCCTGCTCGGTGCCCACATCGTTTGTCCCTGCCTGTAACACTGCAGCCTGCTGGACCTTCCATTTCCCTGAGGAAAGCGGGGCAGCCTGTTTACCACCTGCCTACAAGGAGATGGTGGAGGCCGAGCAGGCCTCTGCTAGGTAGGTGGCTGGCTGGGGCATGCTGGCCGACCCTGGGAACCACGGTGCACCTTACGAGAAGGCACACCTGGCTCTTCCACAAGGTGACAAAACTATCCGGAGAGAGGACCAGACAAGGAGAGGAAAACACACTGTTTCCCAAGCTGGGGGGGTGGGGGGGAGCAGAAGTTCTCCTTGACCTTGGCTCTTGACGCTGCCAGAGGTAACGAGCATGTGCTCCCTGGTCTGGACAGGGCGGCTGGCCTCCCTGAGGCATGTCACTGCACAGTGCTGGCCAGCAGAGGTGGTGAGCACGCCAGGACCAGCCAGGGGCTGCCCGGATCCTGCATCCTACACAGGGCTCAGCGCAGAAGGGAAAGGGAGGCAGAGAACAGGATGCCACCGTTTCCATGGTGGTCGTGAGTGCACAAGATGACAAGGCCCAGAGAAGGATGCTGCTGACACACCCTCGGCAGGCATTTCCGAGGAGAAATTCTAGCCGGCCCACACTACTCACAGAAGGGGCATCTCTCCTGGAGCCCCTGTTGTTGCCACTGTGGGTGCCGTCTCCTCAGCATATGGCAGCCCCCACAGGGACACCTCTTCACCTTGCTGATGCCCAAGCCATGTAAAATTCACAAAAATTCCCGATTGACATTGACAAAGGGAAGGCACTTGCTGCATTTCCTCCCAGGGCCTATCCCTCAAAACATGTCTCGTTGGCCCTCACCCCAGTGTTGACCCCTTTATCTCGGCTTTGAAAGAAACCATCTGGACATACGTGGACAACTAGCCAACATGTCTTGAGATACACACACATACATACATGCCAAGCACCATTCTATGGCCTTTGTTGGTATGAACTGATTTAATTCTCAAAACCTTGTGAAGTAGGTAGTGATCGTACCCCATTTCGCAGATGAGAAAACAGAGAGGCACAGAGAGCGGCCATAACTTGGTAAAGGGCATATGGCTTGTTGGTGGCAGAGTTGGGGTTTAAAACAAGACACGTGTGTCTGAAGGTCGTGCCCTTAACTTCTGTGCCCTGCTGAATCACGTAACTGGGCAGTGCCACGTCCCCAAGCCTGTGGGGGACAGAGGCTCGTTTCATTCAGGCAGGCAAGCCGGAGCAGTCCTCAGAGAGATGGCAGTCCAGGCTCTGCTGTGAAAACCCCAGTGCTGTGAGCCCCACAGCAAGGCCCCAGGTCTCTGGCCATCCTGCTCTGCTCTCTCTTGCAGGTGTCCACTTCACAGGGTTCCTGATCATGCCCTTGGACAGCCACCCCTTCTCGGTCTCCGGTCTGGCCAGACTCTGCAAACCTGCTTCCGCAATGGGTGGGTTGTGAGTGCTGGTAAGATCTGCTAGCCAACATTCGGCTTCTCTGCTCTCCCTGTGCCTGGCCTGCCCGGCCCATTCCTGTTCTTTTCTCCCCTGTGCTCGCCACTGTCTGCCGCCATCGCCCCTGGGGCCGCCCTTCTCCTGACCTTGCCACCGCTCAGGTAACGAGGAGCTGTGGGCCCAGCCAGCCTTGGAGATGCCGAAAAGACGGGACATCCTTGCGATCGTCCTCATCGTACTGCCCTGGACGCTGCTAGTCACCGTGTGGCACCAGAGCACCGTTGCGCCTCTGCTCACCACGCACAAGGGTGAGCCCCCCAACCTCCGGCCCCAGCCCCGGCCAGGCTTCTGTCATAAGAATGCCCACACCAACACTGATGGAGTTCATATTTTCATTTATGAGGCAGCTGAGAGGAGCCATAGGATGGTCCAGGCCAATGACCTTACTTTTATGGAGGTCTTGGTGCTTTCGGGAATCTGGTGAAAGCCACCACACACATGTATGCCCAGAGACACACACATGCACAACTCTGCATCCAGTCTCAGGATGTGTGAGGACTGTTTGCTCTAAGCTGTGGGTAGTGAAGGATAAGGATGGACAGGGTTTCTGGCCTGTGTTTTAAAACCATTCAGGGAGAGCATATTGTTTCCTCCTTTTTCCTGTTTAGGAACCCTAACCTAGTCAATCCTACCTAGTGAAAATAGGCCCAGCTAGAGAAAAAGTCCCACAAAGCACTCATGGATGAACAGGCTGGAGCCAGGTTCTTCTGGCTCTGAGTCCGGAGTTTTCCCCTCCACCAGGCTGCCTTTCCTTCTCACACGGGGCTCCCCATACCCTGGCCCCTTCCATGTGCCCCATATATGGCCTACCCCCTCATTCTTTGGGCTCTCATCTGCCCTCCAATGTACTCCATGCACGTACAGACTCAGTACTCTAAGGCAGCAATTCTCCTATTGAAACGTGCATCATATTACAGGATAAAATACAAAAGCACCCAGGCCCATCCCAGAGAAAGAGAGGATGGGTCTGGAGTAGGGCCTGCAAATCCACATGTAGCTCGTAACCCCGAGTGATTTGGATGCTGGCAGTAGTCAAGAATCATAGTCAGAAGGCAGGCTGCTCCACAGTTATGCAGTGGGTCCTGCTCAGCCCCAGCAGTTTCTGAAGCTTCCATGAAGATTTTCCAGGCTGAAGATCAAGGAATTCCCACTGTCCAATGCTGGGCACTTAGAGCCTCTCCTGACATTTATCCTCCAACTTCTCTCTTTGGTGCTGTTCATTTTGGAATTGTTATCCTACAACTACATCATTCCAGAAGGGTTAAAGCTACCATATACCAAGTGACATAGTATCATGTGGATTCCATTCTTGGCAGAGCTCTAGGGTCAGAGGTGTCAGAATGTTTTACTAAGCACTGATGCTAGTGCCTGAGGATGGGGAGCTGGCGTTCTGTCTCCTCAGAGTATGCCAAGAGGGCTGAAGGAAAGCTGCAGTGAAATCATGTCAGGGTGGCCAGGAGGCCTTTGTGACTCAAAGGTTGCAGAAGCCCTGGAGCCAGCACAAAGAGCTAAGCTCACGCTGTGGCCAGGTCAGAAGGCATGGAGAACGTTCCCAGGGCCCAGACCCGCCTGTTTGGGAGGACTTGAATGGAAGAAAGGTGGGGAAGATGGCTCTGAATCTTTCTTCCCAGGCCTCAGTTTCACTGACTGCAGGATAAATAAACCCTTATATATATCTTGGTCAGAATCCCCATCATCCACCTCTCTTTCCTCAACTCTGTTACGTTTTCCCAGTCTGACCCCAAAACCCCTCCAAAAAGTCACCTTTGATCAACAGAGGCTGAGCATTCACACCCCTGGGGGCAGTGTGTCTCCCTCCGTGGTGCAGACTCCTCACGATCGCTGTATGTCTTACTGTGCCATTGGCCTATGTGAACTCCCCAAGAGCCCAGAGCCGGTCTTCTGGGTTCATCTGTACCTCCTCCCAGAGCCCAGTGGCACACCTCATACGAACACCACACACACACACACACACACACACACACACCCCATCTGCAAAGAACAGTGATGGGAAGGAAGGGAGGTGACAGAATGGCTGATTCCCAGCATCCTCCCTGGAACCATACTTCTACCCAATGGTGAGAATGCTCTTCTCCGGCTGCATGAAGCCATGCAGATGTAGGGCTGGCAACTGTCTTCCCTAGCAGTGTTCTGGGTCCTTTACATCTATTGACTCAATCCATAGAGTAACTCAATAAAGTTAATTCTATTATTGGCTCCATATTGCAGTTGCTAACATTGAGGCACCAGAAGCTAAGTGACCTGCCCAAGGGCAATAGTAAGTGATAGAACTGGACAGGGTCTGAGCCTGGGCACTCACATTCCTAGGTATGTCCTCTGACCCCTACCACCTCCTGCTGAGATGCTGTAAGAGCAGTGAGGGCCACAGAGTTGTTCAAACAGAAAGACAGAACTTGAAGAGGAGGGGCTCATTAAAAACAAGAATACCAATGCTGCTGATTTCTCCTCTTGACAGAACTACTAGCGTCAGTAATGAGAAAGATGTCCAGGATCTAGAAAAAGCTTGGTTAGAGCTGCCCCAACCGAAACAGGTTGCCCTCAGGGAGGAATGGGTTCCCCAGGACTGTGAGTGTTTCACCAGAGGCCAGAACTCCACAACGTCCCACACACCGCCCCTCATGGTGTCTTGGGGAGTAATGCATAAACACTAGCTGGATGTTAGCACAGTTGGGGTCAGTGGTCGAGTTAGTCTCCCAAAAGGCTGGATGAGTCCAAAAGAACAGATCAGGAGATTGACATCGAAGCAACAGAAGAGCTAAAACAGGTTCCCGCTCTGTCTTCTTGTGTAGGCTAAAATTTAAGAACATCTAAAAGTACAAACAACGGGTTCAGGATTCAAAATTATCTTGACAACTATAGGCACGACCCTGGAAGAAAACGTGATAATTAAGTATGAAATTCTGCACCAAGACTCCTAAGACCAGGAAGGGAGAGGCCCCACTTAAGTAGAAACTTGTGAAAAATCGGGCTGAGCCACCCTCAGGCTCATGGGGTGCACAGTGTGCCGCGTCTAGGAAAGCCCCAACACTGCGCTTGGGCCCTGTGGCATCTACACCGGTATGGGTGGCAGTGCCGTGGTGCTGGGCAACCCCAGTCCTGGGCGGGGCCGCGGGGGTGGCAAGTGCAGGCAGATGGGGAGGGCTCTAGGGTGGGAAGCGTCAGGACACTTTGTCATATAAAGCCCAACACATTTAGGAAGTGAGAAGGCAGCCTTGGAACTTGGCCAGCCACACTCAAATAGCTACAGAGCTGTCAAATGTGAGAAGGAGGGAGAGGTTATTTCTGTGTCATTTCGGGAGTCAGAACTAGGAAAATGCCCGAGAGCATTCCAGAGATGCGGCTTTCTGGGTGAGCTTACAAGCTAGAGCCCCAGGCAGGTTTCCCACGACAATCCTGCAGAAGGAGCGGAGCGGTTCGTCTTAGCAGGGTGGGTGGCCTCCGGCCCAGTACCTGAGGCCAGAGCCGGGCCTGCACGGCCGGTCCCCACACCGTGTGTCTCCCAACCCCACAGATGACGGCAGCGACCCCCGGCGCGATGCGCCCCCGGGCGCCGACCCCAGGGAGTACTGCATGTCGGACCGCGACATCGTGGAGGTGGTGCGCACGGAGTACGTGTACACGCGGCCCCCGCCGTGGTCGGACACGCTGCCCACCATCCACGTGGTGACGCCCACCTACAGCCGCCCGGTGCAGAAGGCCGAGCTGACGCGCATGGCCAACACGCTGCTGCACGTGCCCAACCTGCACTGGCTGGTGGTGGAGGACGCGCCGCGCCGGACGCCGCTCACCGCGCGCCTGCTGCGCGACACCGGCCTCAACTACACGCATCTGCACGTGGAGACGCCCCGCAACTACAAGCTGCGCGGCGACGCCCGCGACCCGCGCATCCCGCGGGGCACCATGCAGCGCAACCTGGCCCTGCGCTGGCTGCGCGAGACTTTCCCGCGCAACTCCAGCCAACCCGGCGTGGTGTACTTCGCCGACGACGACAACACCTACAGTCTGGAGCTCTTTGAGGAGGTGTGGGACCAGGCAGAAGGCGGGGAAGGGGCGGGAGGATGCCGGCGCAGGGCCTCTGGTGTGGGGCCCCTTGGAATGGGCACATAGAGAAACCATAGGGTTGGGGTGGGGGTGGGTGGGTGCCAACTGGGGTCAGTGTAGACTGCAGGGAACCAGGAAAGGGATGGAAAAGAACTCGCTGCAAGTTTCAGCAGTCATCCCTGGTTAAAGGGAAGAAAGTGGGTGGTGGAGCTCTTAGACCAAAGTCTTTGCCTTAGAGGTACTGTCTCAGCGAAGGCCTCGAGGGGGTCTAGATTCTATGTGGAACACGCTTTCTCCGTTCTTGGGGTTTGTGAGTCATGGGAGCCTGGGGCAGGGGAAGGAGTCATTTTAGATTCTAAATTGGGAAGATGGAGGTTTTGCAGGAGAGAAAGCTGGGCTGCCAAGTCTTGTGGAGAAGCAGCATGTCAGCTGGGTGAGAGGTCAGGCCTTGTCCACAGTGAGGCAGGTTACCCTGTAGATGCCCACCATGGAGAATGCATCTGGAGACAGGGCTGGGCTGGATCCCCTGGCTGGATCAGATGGCCTGTCTGCATAGAGCTCATCGATTTCCCCTTCTCTGGGGCCAGACTCCATTCCCCATCAGCAGTCCCACGTGTCCTGACTCTGGATCCCCTCTTGTAGATGCGCAGCACCAGGAGGGTGTCTGTGTGGCCCGTTGCCTTCGTTGGTGGCCTTCGGTACGAGGCCCCACGGGTCAATGGGGCAGGGAAGGTGGTCGGCTGGAAGACAGTGTTCGACCCGCACCGACCATTTGCAATAGACATGGCTGGATTTGCCGTCAACCTGAGGCTCATTCTACAGCGTAGCCAGGCCTACTTCAAGCTGCGTGGCGTGAAAGGAGGCTACCAGGAAAGCAGCCTCCTCCGAGAACTTGTTACCCTCAATGACCTGGAGCCCAAGGCAGCGAACTGCACCAAGGTAAGCCCTCCCAGAACTGACTATAATGCAAGCTTTTTCCAGCCCATCCAAATCCTCCTACAGATCAGAGGGAAGGAAATAAAGACCTCAAAACAGCCCTGCAAAGGACCAGCCTAGAGCCATGCCTTCCTCAGGAAGGTAGTTTATCCTGTCAGAGGCCATCACACTAAAGTCAGGCAGGGAAATACAGAGGGTGGTGGTCAGTGAGCAGGGCCAAGGGTTGCCTTCCCTCCCAAACCTCAAAAGAGCTAGGCTCCACGACCACCCTACCAGACAAGTGTTCACGTATGTACAAACACATGCTTGCCTGGGTGCATGCACACACAGCCGGGCACACACATGCATGCATGCACGCAGACACACACACACTGCTTCTAGTTTGGATTTCTCCAGCTAGGGCCTGAATTATCACTTGGCTGAGCCAAAGCCTCCTGAAAATTCCTCCCTCTCTAGAGAGACCTATGAAGAAACAGGGGAAGACGAAAAGCAAGAGGAGATCTTGGAACTGACTTGTCTATCTTCTGTAGCTACGCACTTTTTGTTTCCAACAGATATTTTGAATGCATCATTTATGTATAAACAGCAAGAATGGGGGGTTAGGTAAAAATAAAGAACAATGGAGAAAATCTTGATGGAACAAGGACAGGAGGGGCAGGAAAAATACTTGCGGAGCGTGGGAGTGAACAGGGAGGTGGCAGGCTGAGGTCAGGAGGGCCTGCCCCATGTTGTTTCATGTCTCTGGACACACAGATCCTGGTCTGGCACACACGGACGGAGAAGCCGGTGCTGGTGAATGAGGGGAAGAAAGGCTTCACTGACCCCACTGTGGAGATCTGAGCTCCAGGATACAGGTATGGCAGGGATGAGGGTAAATCATACACGAGGCAAGGGCACATCAAGTTGGGATGCAGAATAAATCTGCCGAGGCTTTTCCTCTTGGCTTTTAATTGTGGGAGGTCAGGGCAAAGGGGGGCAAGAGCGGAAAGGGCATAGCTGAAGTCCCCGTCCCATTGTGCCACCTGGAAGTTAACGGGAGCCAACTTGCCCCACATAGCTGGGTCCTTCTGCCACCAGCAACTTTGAAGGCCTCACCTTCTAGACATGGCCTCATGACAACCTCCTGTCATTACTGCTATTATCTTGGCCATGACACCGGTCCTGTTGCAAGGCATTGCCATGTGCACGCTTTCTCCTAGGCTCTGTCTTCCCATGGTCTTCCGCCATGCTGCTGTGACAGGGACCCCTCACTCACTGCTTCTACCTCATCAAGCACGTCCATGTGTCTCTTAGTTGTAACCGTGTAGTGCAGGGGTGAAAGCACGGACCCCAGAGCCTAGTTCAGCCTCCAGGCCTACCACTTTTCACCCTTTAACTTTACTTTCTTCCTCTAGGTCTCAGTTTCTTGGTCTGTAAAACGGGCTGTTGGGGGCACCAGGAACAATCTTTGGTACACAAGGAGTCTTATATAAGTGTTGCTATTTTTAATTGAGTCTTTAATAAAAACTTTTGTAGTGTTCCATGATTCATACGCAAACAATGAATCATGGATCACTACATCAAAAACTAATGACGTACTGTATGGTGATTTACATAACATAATAAAAAATAAATAACTAAATAACTAAATAAATAAAACTTTCTATTGAAGTAGGCCACAGGACCTATCTACATTTTAGAGGTAAAGAAATGGTGTTCAGAAAAGCTAAACAAAGTGAATTGTGCCAGCTGGTTTTCCAAGTCAGGAATTGTCTATGGGCTTTTCTATGATGTCGTCACAGAGGTGGGAGCTCAAGACAGTGGAATACGTATCTGTCCTCCGGCCCCAGAGTTAAGCTTCAGTGTCCCTATCATGTCTGCCACTGTCCTGCCCACAGGAGACCACAGGGTGTCCGTCGGCCTGCTTTGTGCCCTGAACCAGAAAATCAGCTTGACCAGTGCTGCTGAAAATACACCAGTACAGAGCCCCGTTCCCTGCCTCCTCACCTGGTCACTGGAAGAACCCAGCCGCCTCGCAATAAGGGATCCACAGAGGACCCTAGGGGTTGGGCTCTGCGGAGCTCCTGGGTGAACTCTGATGGGGGCTCAGGATTGGGCAGTTTGGCCAGACTGGCTGCCCCTCACCTGCCTCCCCTCTTCATGCCTCACCCATATTCCTCCTCTCCCCTTCACAGGAGCCTCCTTCTCAGACCCTGTTCCTGGCCTTCCATCCTCTTCCCATGGCTGATGGTCCCTCCGAGGCAAACTCCTAAGGAATCACCATCACCCTCCTTTCTATCCTGAGGGCTTCAGAGAGAGCCCAGCTTGATGCCAGGACAAAGGACGGAGAACCTAAAGCACAGAAATCCCAGACCTGTTGTTCTCTTCCATCCAGCACGACCAGGGGCCCAGCTGCTAGTCGAGCCATGCCAGCCAGCAAGCCGGTGCCCCAGCATGCCTCCCCAGAGCTTCCCACGCTGACAGGGCCTGCGGGAGCAGACGCAGTGGGCACCGAAGCCCTGGAGTGATGCCAGGCTGGGAGAGAGGTGAAAAGACCCCGGATGTCCAGTGCAGTGTGGCCTTCCCTGGCTCCCTGCTCCTGGGGCCCAGCATGACCGCAAAGGCCATCCGGCCAGGGAATTCTGAAGACCAGAGAGCAGCCCCCTGCCCAGGCATCAGGAACACCCCCTCCCCTCCTCAGAGAGCTGTTCTCAAGTAGACATACCTCTCTGGCTTTCCTCTGGTTCCTATTTCCAGAGCATAAGGCTGTCTTTGATCCCAACAGGCGACCACCCTGCATGAGGGGAGCCTGGGCCTGCCATCAGGCTCCCCCATACCCCAGGCTGTGGTAGGAGTAGAGCCCCTTACTCTGGCCACACATCCCTCAAACCTGCTCCTTCCAGCACAGAGAAGGAGGTGGGCCCTCGAGCCAGCACAGGTCATGGACTGACCTGGACTAAGACCATGCAGGCCCCAGTCTACACACTGCCTCCCCCCTGCCCACTGGGCCCCAGGGCCCTTTGCCTGGGCTGGGACTGGGGCGGCCAGGAGCCCTCTTTCCAGAGCTCTTGACAACCACAGACCTCAGGGGCTGAAGTGAGCCCGGGGGGGCAAGGTGGAAAGAGGAGGGAGGCAGGGGCAGTTCCATACTCCTTTCTGCCCCTGGTTGCAGGGGATGGGGGCTTTGGGTTAACAGAGGGATTTGTGGAAAAGGGGCAGAGATCATTTGGACCCTGAGGGGAAAGGAGACCTGAGCACACACTACTTTGGAAATCATTCTATTTTAAACATAAAATGGGAATGAAAACCTCGGTTGTCCCTGAGTTGGGAGCACGAGGAACAAGGCTGCTGCTTGTCCCCTCTCCGCCTCCGCCCCCCCAGAGAAAGAACAGTGTGCATGTACTGCTTCCTGCACCAGGACAGGCCACTGACAGAGACAGCCCTCTTCTGATTCTCTCACTCATGCTCCTGAAAGTTGGAAGCACAATTTCCCTCCCAGGAAAAGGAAAGGCCCGAGCCTACTGAAGAGGTGTTTATTTTTTAACGCTAACAGCCCCCACTCCGTTTAAACTCACAGAACCGGTCTGAGGACCGCTGAGAACCCATTCCTGGGTGGGTGGGTAGGATTCAGTCCAGCAACCTAACATTCAAAAAATAGCATTGGCTGCCAATTTTGAAATGGATTTAACTTCCCACGGCATTCGTGAAACCACCCGACGGGATCGCATCCCTGAGAACCCTGAGCCACCTTGCAGGACGTTCCCCAGCCTCTTACACTTTCAATGGTGGCTCTGGAATCAACCCCTCAGAACCAAGTGGGGTGGCGTGGGAGGGGAGGGAGGAGGTGTGCACAGGGCACCCCCCAAACGAGTGAATTTATGCCCAGGCACGGCACTGCCTCACTCACCAAAACCAGCCCTGAATGCTCAGGTCAGCCTGGCTGGTCTTAGGCCACCTTCTTAGCCAAAAACCCAGGGCTCATTTTTCAGGAAATCGATAATGAACAACAAAATGGGATATCCTCCCTCTCTCTGTTTTTGTTTTTGTTTTTTTGGCGGATGCTATTTCCGTTGTTTTCACCTAATAGCCTCTCTTAGCTGCATGTGTATTTATTTATAATTATAACCCTGGTGGACTGCAGCTTTCATCTTTGTTGGGAAAGAGTTTTTTCCAAATCAGAGTTGGGTCCATGACTACAAGTTGTTTCCCAGACCCAGTCTGTTCCTGCCCCCCACCGCAAAGGAGTGAGGCTGGGGGCTCAGAGCCCCGAGAACGGAGCCGAAGGAGCTGCACCATCTGGTCGGTTTTAATTTAACTGTATTTAATTTGTTTCCAAAATTAAAAGTCAGACATGGTTTTTAACAGCCCTAACCCTCCGTAGCCATGCCTTATTCTCATATACTGTTTTAACCATCCAACAAGTAGTTATTTGGCAGGCATGATTCTAGGAGCGAGGACAGAGCAGCAAAAAACCAGAGCACTGGCTTCATGGAACTTCCCTCCTTGGGAAACGAGACACACGGACACTAGGCAAATCTACAGTATTTCAGATGCGATCTGGTCTAAGGAGAAGTATGAAGCTGGATGCCGGTGTCAGAGTGGAGCTGAGGAGGAGCTGATCCCTGCCCCAGGACCGTAAGAAGAGCTTCCCTGATAAGGGGACAGAGTAGTGCAGCAGTTACTTTGGTCAGAGCTTTCCAGAAAAGAACTCGCTCCCATGCAGAGAGTACTTAGCATGTTTAAAGATCAGCAAAAAGGCCAGTGTGCCTGCAAGTGACTGGCAAGGTGGGGGGGGTAGGATGGGAGGGGGGATGGACGCAGTTGGTGGAGGGTGTGGAATACGTTGGCCCTGGGAACCAGGGCAAAGCTTTCGGCTTCTCCCCCGAGGGAAAAGGGAATTGGAACCATGGGAGGGTTTGGAGCAAAGGACCAACACGATCTAACTGGCCTGTAAAGAAATCACTCCCCTTCCTGTGCTGACGATAAACAGAGGGCAGGGTAGGCTAGGGGAGGCCGCTCCTGCCATGATCCAGGCAGGAGAGGACAGTGAGTCAGAAGAGCAAACCTTGGGGCAGAGACAAGTGGTCAGGTTCTGGACGTGTCTGAGGTACAGCCAGGAGAAGCACCTGATGGAGTGGCTATGCAATATGAAAGAGAGGAGCCAAAACGAATCTGAGACACAGAATAGAACTGCCATTTTGTGCTACAGGGCGGAGTGCAGGAGGGATCACGGGGGAGTCATCGGAGTTTGGTGTCACACGCAGGAGAGAAGGTGAGTGGACTGTGAGTGGGCCTGGAGCTTGGATGGAGAAAAACATCAGAGAGCATGAATGTTGAGGCTATTTACAAACCCCCCAGTCAGTGAGGCCCCCCCCACAGTGAGTGTGGACAGAGGGAAGAAAAGGCCCAAGGAGCAGGCCTGGAGACCTTCAGCGTTTAGAGGTAAGGGTTATGAGGAGTCTTCTAAAGACTCTGTTATGAGGCCATCCAGTAGGAAGGTCTGGACAAACCATGAATAAACTCTGGAAGACGAGCTCTGCCAAGGGGCTTTGACAGAAGCTGCAGGGTCAGCTGGCAGATAAGAAGGTCAAGAACAGTGAGTTGGTGCAAGAGGACCAATGCAGCCCTGCACAGATGTGGATGAAAGCAATTCAAGGGGATTCTTCACTTTGCAAAAGGATCACCGTAAGATTCATTTAAACACCAGTGCCCTATCACATTTTCCAACAGAAGCCAGCTTTTACGTACACCTTTGTAAAATCATGCTCAGGTGTAAAGTAGGGTGCGATGACACACTCCCCAGTGCCGGCCATGCCCGAGCCCTGGTCTCATCCGAGTGTCAGCTGTGTGCCTTCCGTTCCAAGGCAATTCAGGAACAGCAGAGGAGTTTGAGCAAGACTGGGGACTTACCTGTATCTGGCTCCCCAGCCCCCGTCCATGAAACTCCCTTTCCTAAGCTCCATTTCTCTGCCCCTAGTGGACCCTTGGGCCCAGCTGTCTGTCCTTGACCCAGGCTCAGCTCTTGGGCCCAGTGGCCACACACTACAAACGCCCCCTTCCTTAGGCAGGCCCTAGATGGGAGCCATAGGGCTGCTGGGAGCCTCCAAGGCCTGCTATTCCCCAAAGGTCTTTATGGGCTCCTAGCACAGGCAGTGTTCCGAGGAGGCGTTGGCTATCTAACTTTGATTACTACTGAAGAGAGTCTGTGGCAGTGCAATCCAGATGTTACATTGAGGAAAACTCACCCGCTACCTCACATGGAGAGCTCCTGGCTGTCCAGCAGATTCTTACCACCTGCCTACCAGCACCAGAACAGATCTGTATAGGACTTCTCCTCCCCAAGGGCACTGCTGATTCACGATGACATTTCAGGCAGAATGAAGGTCGGGAGGGAGGTGGTAAGGAGACAGGGGCTGGATCATCCACTAACTGGATCAAGTCTGTCTAGACTCTGAGTGCCGGATGGGCTAAGTGGGTACCTGACCCCACGATGCCTTTGCCTGTGATAAACAGGGGCACAGACGGGACCAGGAAAGTATCACCAAAAAGGGTTTGATTCAACTCTGTTGCTTTATTGCAATTCAGGACAGGGAACCAGAGCTAACCCAGTGGATTCAATCCCCAGAACAAGCGCCTCAAATTTGGACAGACAACTGCAAAGGAAGGCTGCTTCTCCTCCCTGCTGCTTAGTTACAGGGAGTTGAGGGAGAGAGACTGAGCTGGAGGCAAGATCTGGACTAGGCCTGTGGGCCCCGTGGCTACACCAACATTCCGGGGAGACTACCTGCCCGTGCCCCCAGAGCTGGGCCTTCAGACCAGGGTGTGGTTCTTACTAGGGTCTGCATTCCCTCCTCAGCTGATGCTTCTTCTCATTGAGTTAAACTGGGAATACTCTCTAATTCAGGAAACTAAGTGGCTGAGTATTTCTGTTTCTCCTAAGCTTGGGTTGTCATCCTGTCAGATGCAATTAGAGTGGAAAATGAGAAGGAGAAAATGTGTGTGTCTCTCAGAGTTTCTTCCAGAATCCCAGAGAAGGCTTGGGGAGGGTTGAGAGGAACAAAGATGATTCAGGTGAGACACCCACCCGCTTCCCTATCCTCTACAAATGGTGACAAACCTTCTATTTCAGATGAAAAGGGGCCAGGAGGGGCGTGGTTGAGCACAGGCGAGAACATCATAGGAGCAAACCTGTGTCTAGAAGTTATGCCCAACTGAGGGCCCCAGGCATCATCACGTGGACATCTGATTAGACATTCCTACCCTAGAGAGGCATCCCTCTGTCCTCTCCCAGAAGAGAAGGGAAGTAGGACAGGTGCCAGCAACAAAGCCCAGTCAAGAAGCCACTTAGGACATCAAAAACTAATGATGTATGGTGATTAACATAACAATAATTTTTTTTTTAAAAGCCACTTAGGTAAGGAGGGCGTCCCACCCTCCTATCCCACTTTTCTTCTTCAGTTCTTCCAAGTTTAGGGTCTTGAACTGAACGAGTGGGCCTTGCTGTAGCCACATGGCTGCCTGAGGATGCTACTTAAGGAAACTCTCCTGCGTGGGAGGGTGTGAGGGAGCAGAGCACCAGGCTCCGGTCAGCTGAGGGGGACAGTGGTGCTCTCCTGCTTCCCGCCACCAGGGGGTGCGGGGCGGTGCTGCTCAATCAAGGTACTGGCTCCTGCCTAGGTGGGGTGTTTCAGTGAACTGTATCACAGGGCCTGCCATCTTCTCCTCGAAAACAATAACCTGGGGGAGAGAAGGGCTGGTGTATGACAGCAGCAAAGGTTGGTCTTGGAGCCAGATGAGGGTGCCTTAGGGGAAGGGATTGAGAGCCACACTGGAAGGAACAGGGACCCACAACTCCTCATCACCAAGGAGGAATGCAGAAGGGGCTGGCTAAGCCTTCTGCCCCATCTCCTACCGTAATGAGCCTAAATAGACTGTTACCTGAACCCCGCCCCCAGGAAAACATTGTGATACCAGGGAGGGCTGAGTCGAGGGAAGAAGCTGCAAGTGCTCCCACCTGGTTGGTGCCTTGGTCCAACCAGGCACCTGGGAGGTAGAGGGTCTCCTGGGGTCCAATGTTCCAGTAGCGTCCAAGGTTTTGGCCATTGATGAATACAACCCCCTTCTCCCAGCCCTTTAAGCAGAGTGGGAAAAGGATTAGTTGACCATGACAGCCACCGAATATAAAGTCACATCGGAAGACAGAGACAGACACATGCCATGAGTGCTTCTCTCAGCTTCCAAGATACCAGTGTGAATGAGTATTTCAACAGCCATGAGGTTAACACAAGGGTGTTCTATCTCCTGAATCCACTAGCTCTGAGCTCCCCAGCAAGGTACCCAAGAGCAGACCTGGACCCTGAGAATTACCACCAGGTGGTTCTTCTGATCTGAATCCACTCCCCCACCCCAGGGAGGCCCCAGGGAGGCCCCAGGTGCCCTTCAGAGAGGGCAAAAGAGAGAATCTCTGGGTGCAAGTGGTATAGAGGGCTCCAGCAAGGACAGGTACAGGGCTTGGGCTCAGAGCTCTCTGAGGGAAGACCGGAGAGCCCAGGCAGGGAGGGGACTACAAACCTCCAGCTTCATGAAGGTGTCAAAAGGGGAAAGGGAAATAGACAAGGCACCCAAAAAGAAAGCAGGGAACGTAGGTACTTCAGGGATAGGGCTCCATTTGTCGACGCTGAACCTATGAACAGAATGGAACACAAGAAAGAAAGGAGGGCACTTTCTCAGATTTGGACCTGTCCTGAATCTAATTACAAAGGCATTCCAAATACCCTCACCCACCCCCACCTGTTAACCAGGGTATCATGGAAATTCCCTAGTCTCTAGTGCTGGTACTGCCCCTCCTAACTTGGGCAAGTTTCTCTGGGTTCTGGGTCTGTTTACACTAGAGTGGGAGGGGCTAGGGCAGAGCAGTTCTCTGGGCCTTCCTGCCTCTTACTGCACCTTATCCATGGGTTCAAACACTTCATGCGGTGGGGACTCACCTCTGAAAGAAGCTCTTTTTCATATCCAGGCTGTAGATTCTGAATTTTTTCAGGGGAGAATCATTCAGATAGATATTTCCAATTAAACCTGTGGGAAGGAGTCAAGGAAAGATGAATGAGGTCAGAGGCAGGGGCAGAGCTGACCCAGCTAAGGCCCTGCACATACATGGAGAATTTCTGAAAAGTTTCAGTGAGGGTTCCTCCAGAAGTATATACTCCCTACAGAGCTCTTCATATGGCATAAAACCTTCTCTAGAAATCCCAAAGGAGAAAAGAATTAGTAACAGCAGTGTTTGCCAGGACCTCCCTAGGATTTGCATAGAAGACTACATCTGAGGGTAATGGGAGCTGAGAATGTCATTGGGTGAGAATAATCTCTGGCCTTTCTCTGAAGGGGAAGCTCCATTTTGGGGCCTAAAATGAGTCCCAAAGGGCAGATAATCAAGAGGTCACAGCAGTTCTAACTTAGCTTCAAGATCAGATTCAGTAGGGTCCCAGACTGAACAGAGCTATAATTCAGCCAGAAATCTTCTACATGACCTAGGAATAAAGATATATTAAGTATTTAAATTGTGAACAGATGGCAATATGACTTGGGTATGCAAGTCTGAGGACCCACACGCACTTGCATAGTGATTAGCTAGTGCCTTGGGGAAGGGGCCAGCAATGTTAGTCCTGGAGCAGCTCCCATGGCCCTCACAATCATGGAGCTGCTGAATTGCTAGAGAGGGAATCTGAATAGGCTGGGAAGTGCAAACAGGTTTCATAGAGCCTACAGACTCTTAAATTACAGGTACAGGTGTGGGGCGGGGGGAGCTCTTTGACTTATAAACACTGAACTGTTCTAGGGGATAAGTACTCCACAGTGAGAGTCCAGGGCACATCTTACTCAGGAACCTGGAGAGGCAAAGACTGAGAACGGGGTGAGCCTGGCAATCCCTTCCTGCCCACAAGAGAGCAAAGGAAGTGAAGATGGGCCTGGAGATGGAGCTCCTAGGGGAAGAAGCCAATATCCAGAGAGGAACACTGAGGGATTCTTTAGGAGAAAAGGAAGATAAGCCTGGACAGTACTAGAAGCTACCATGAGGCCTATCTGGAGAGGGCCAAACCCCAAGACCCAAGAAACCCCCAATGGCTGGGCTACAGCGTTTCCCAGGCAGGAAAGGAAGGGATGCACAAATTTCCTCATTACAAAGGCAAACACCCATGAGAGAGTTGGGAGGTCACCAGTATCCCTTACCATAGTAGGATTTATTTGTCTGAATTCTTATGTTATAACTTACATGAAACCACCGACATTTTGATAGATGAAAAGGAAGAGGCAAATTTAAGCAGAGAAGTTTTAGAAGGCCAGGAAAAATAAAATGAGTTGGTAGGATATTCCTAGGGGAGCATTCCATCAAGAGCATTTTGTTTACTGCAGGTACTACCTCTTCCTCCCCACCACAACTGAGATCATCAGTGGGTTTCCACAGTGGATCAAGAAAAGAAATTCTGGGACACTGGGGTGGCTCAGTCAGTTATGTGTCTAACTCTTGGTTTCGGCTCATGTCATAATCTCAGGGTTGTGAGATCAAGCCCTGTGTCAGGCTCCATGCTCAGCGCATAATCTGCTCAAGATTCTCTCCCTTTCTGCCCCTCCCCCTACTCACATGTGTACATGCTCTCTTTCTCTCCCTCTAAAATAAATAAATAAAAACTCTAAAAAAAAGAAAAGAAAACTTCAGTGTGGAGACCCAAGAAGGCAGGGGTCCTATGTATGCCCTTTTTGGCTTCCTGGGAATCCCCTTCCTTAAGCCTCACCACCCCAGCCCAGCCCCAGCAGATAGTCCCCTACTAAAGCAGACTACAACCCAGGGAGATCTGGAGAGGCTGGCTCAGTGTTCCCTGTGTGTTCACCATGGCCATGTGGACAACATGCATAACCATGTGGTCAGAACCCACATGGGCCTTTCAGGAAGGCCCACTTCCACCTCTCTTCAATAGGCTTCCATGAATTAGCTCCCTCCAATGGGCCTCTGCAATCCACCACTCTCCAGTGGGCCTCCATTACCCACCTCCCTCCAATGGGTTTCCATTACCCACCTCCCTCCAATGGGCCTCCACAAACCACCTCCCTCCAGTGGGCCTCCATGACCCACCTCCCTTCAATGGGTTCCCACAACCCAATTCCCTCCAATGGGCCACCATGACTCCACCTCACTACAGTCAGCCTCCATGACCAGCTGGTGCGCTGGTTTGAAGAAAAAATAGCCAGGCATTGCTGAGCACTAGAAGCTCTTCTCTCAGCACATGCTATGACCCACCTTTGCGCTGGTCATCAATGTTATCCCCGTAGTTGACTCGCCCGCGATTCTCCACCAAGATCCTCAGCCTGGTGTAACCCTGCCAGGAACATAGTGGTCGATGATGACCACCTGATTCCCCAGCCATAAGATCACAGCTGCACCTCACAGTTTCTTTGTGGAACCCCAGTTCTTCCCTGAACTCTGAGAATAGGGGTGAAAGAGTACCCACTGATCAGATAGCAATGTTTTGCCCCTCTTTCCATCAGCAGCTCTGTGGTTAAGGAGCTTCCTGTCTTCCAGGTCTTCCTCTTTGACTCCCACCAAACCTGCTCGGGAAGCAGCTTGGTGCTAGCCATCACCCAGCTCCCCAGGATAACAAACCTGGATCAAGGGAATAACAATCTTCTTCCTTTCATAGTCCAAGAATCCTACAGACACTGTGTTCACAAATACCTGCCAAATGAACAGACAGAAAGCATCCATGGGTCGACAGGAGGGAGGCATAAGAGGGATCTCTCATAAGCAAAGAAAGGGATAACATTATGTGTGTGCAGTGAAAATGAGGGTTAGCCAGGCATAGAGGAAAAATGAATGCCCATGACTGTAGCTGAAAAGGACAGCAGAGCTGATGGTGATGGGCCATTTCTACACACTGGTAACAGGCAGATATGTGAGCACTGAGGAGAGAGAGCCAGATGCATATGGTAGGGCCTGATGACCACAAAGTCACAGGAGATAAGATGCCCCAAGATTAGAGCACAAATCAACTGTATAGAAATCAAAAAAATAGTAGAACAGATCAAGGAAAATAGGAGCTGGTTTGTTGAAAGAATCAGTAAGATCAATAAACCCCTAGCCAGATTTATCAAAAATAAAAGAGAAAGGACCCAAATAAATAAAATCATGAATGAAAGACAAAAGATCACAACTAACACTGAAGAAATACACACAATTCTAAGACATATTATGAGCAATTATATGCCAACAAATTAAGGAATCTGGAAGAAATGGATGCATTCCTAGAAACATATAAACTACCAAAACTGCAACGGGAAGAAACAGAAAACCTGAACAGACCCATAACCAGCAAAGATATTGAATCAGTAATCAAAAATCTCCCAACAAACAAGAGTCCAGGGCCAGATGGCTTCCCAGTGGAATTCTACCAAACATTTAAAGAAGAACTAATACCTATTCTTCTGAAACTGTTCCAAAAATAGAAATGGAATGAAAATTTCCAGACTCAATTCTCTGAGGCCAGCATTACCTTGTTTCCAAAACCAGACAAAGATCCCACAAAAAAAGGAAATTACAAATCAATATCCCTGATGAACATGGATAAAAAAATTTTCACCAAGATACTAGCTAATAGGATCCAACAGTATATTCAAAGGATTATTCACCACGACCAAGTGGGATTTATTCCTGGGCTGCAAGGTTGGTTCAACATCCACGAATCAATCAGTGTGATACACAGCATTAATAAAAGGACAGACAACAATCATATGATCCTTTCAACTGATGCAGAAAAAGCCTTTGACAAAATAAAGCATCCTTTCTTGATTAAAATGCTCCACAGTGTAGGGATAGAGGGAACATACCGAATATCAAAAAGCCATATACGAAAAACCCACAGTGAATATCATCCTCAATGGGGAAAAACTGAGAGCTTTTCTCCTAAGGTTAGGAACATGACAGGGATGTCCACTATCACCACTATTATTCAACATAGTACTGGAAGTCCTAGCCTCAGCAATCAGACAACAAAAAGAAAGAAAAGGCATCCAAATCAGCAAAGAAGTCAAACTTTCACTCTTCACAGACAACATGATATTCTATGTAAAGAACACAAAAGACTCCACCCCAAAATTGCTAGAACTGATACAGGAATTCGGCAAAGTGACAGGATATAAAATAAATGCACAGAAGTCAGTTGCATTTCTATATACTAACAATGAAGCACAAGAAAGAGAAATCAAAGAATTCATCCCATTTACAATTACACCAAAAACAATAGATATCTAGGAATAAACCTAACCAAAGAGATGCAGGATCTATACTCTGAAAACTATAGAACACTTATGAAAGAAATTGAGGAAGACACAAAAAAATGGAAAAACATTCCATGCTCATGGCTTGGAAGAACAAATATTGTTAAAATGTATATGCTACCCAAAGCAATATAATTCCTATCAAAACACCATTAACATTTTTCACAGACCTGGAACAAATAATCCTAAAATTTGTATGGAACCAGAAAAGACCCCAAATAACCAAAGTAATGTTGAAGAAGAAAACCAAAGCTGATGACATCACAATTCTAGACTTCAAGCTGTATTACAAAGCTGTCATCATCAAGACAGTATGGTACTGGCACAAAAACAGACACACAGATCAACGGAACAGAATAGAGAACCCAGAAATGGACTCTCAACTCTAAGGCCAACTAATCTTTGACAAAGCAGGAAAGAATATTCAATGGAAAAAAAAGACAAGTCTCTTCAATAAATGGGGTTGGGAAAATTCGACAACCACATGCAGAAGAATGAAATAGGACCACTTTCTTACACCATACACAAAAATAAACTTAAAATGGATAAAAGACCTAATGTAAGACAGGAATCCATCAAAACCCTAGAGATGAATGCAGGCAGCAACCTCTTGACCTTGGCCACAGCAACTTCTTGCTAGACACATCCCCAAAAGCAAAAGAAACAAAACCAAAAATGAACTATTGGGACTTCATCATAATAAAAAGCTCTTGGACAGCAAACAGTCAACAAAACTAAAAGGCAACTATGAAATGGGAGAAGATATTTGCAAATGTCTTATCAGATAAAGGGCTAGTATCCAAAATCTATAAAGAACTTATCAAATTCAACACCCAAAAAACAAAAAAATCTGGTCAAGAAATGGGCAGAAGACATGAACAGACATTTCTCCAAATAAGACATACAAGTGGCCAACAGACTCATGAAAAAATGCTCAACATCAGGGAAATACAGATCAAAACCACAATGAGACACGACCTCACACTGGTCAGAATGGCTACAATTAACAACTCAAGAAACAACAGATGTTGGCGGGGATACAGAGAAAGGGGAACCCTCCTACACTGTTGGTGGGAATGCAAACTGGTGCAGCCACTCTGGAAAACAGTATGGAGGGTCTTCAAAAAGTTAAAAATAGAGCTACCCTATGACCCAGCAATTGCACTAGTAGGTATTTTCCAAAGATACAAATGTAGTGATCTGAAGGGGCACATGCACCGCAATGTTTATAGCCGCAATGTCCACAATAGCCTATGAAAAGAGCCCAGATGTCCATCAGCAGATGAGTGGATAAAGATGTGGTATATATGTACAATGGAATATTACTCAGCCATCAACTTGCCATTTGCAATGACATGGATGGAGCTGGAGTGTATTATGCTAAGCAAAACAAGTTAGAGTAAGACAAATACCATATGATTTCACTCATATGTGGAATTTAAGAAACAAAACATGAACATAAGGGAAGGGAAGGGAAGGGAAGGGAAGGGAAGGGAAGGGAAAGAAAAATAAAGTAAGATGAAAACAGAGAGGGAGACAAACCATAAGAGATGCTGAACTCTAGGAAACAAACTGAGGGCTGCTGGAGGGGAGGTGGGGGGTGGGGGTGGGGGAGGGATAATTGGGTGATGGGCATAAAGGAGGGCACTTGATGTAGTGAGTACTGGGTGTTATATGCAACTAATGAATCACTAAATTCTACCTCTGAAACTAATAATATAGTATATGTTAATTAATTTGAATTTAAATAATTTTTGTAAAAAAGAGAAATCGCCCCTACCTGTCCCCGGTCACGCACAAGACCACTGAGGATGCCCGATGAATCAATGGTGGTCTCGTACAGAGTGTACCCAAAGGACTGTCCATTTCCATTGTTTATTGGCAGGTTCTCCATATTGACTGGTTTTTCAGAATTAACTGGCTGTATAGAGAAGAGTAGGGGGAGATACAGGCTAGGAAGAGGAGAAAACAGGCAGCAACCTCATCTTGAGCCTTCTGGGGGAGTGCAAGGTAGCAGACAGATCCCCACCTGGGACTGGGGATTTGGGGGAAGAGGCCCTCTAACCTTTTCTTCTAGTTTGACTTCTCACTATACAAACATAGGGAGCCAATCCAGCTGATTGGCTCTTCAAGCTCCAAAATTCTGATTTTGACTTCTCATCTTATTAGCCCTATGCTGTCCAGGGTCACAGGGAAGGCAGATGTGTGATAGCAATGGAATGAAGCCCAGAGATGTACCAGACCTGTAGACTTTCAATCCACCATCATTTCTGCATCACGGCACCCCACTAGGTCAGCTCCAGGGGGGCACCCTCTTCTCAGAGGGGGGATACATCCCATTCACGTGCCTCTTCACCTTCCTCCCTGTCCACCAAGGCTGGAGAGAGAGACTACCTACTGTGTTAACCAGTTTTTCCTCAAATTCTTTTTGTTCCTTCCCAGTTCATACTCTAGCACAAGTTTATGCTCTTTCCTCTGAGCTCTAAAGTCAGGGAATGGACCTCAAAGCTATCAAGCGTTGGTTTTTCTCCGTCTACAGCCCCACTGGCCCACCTAGCTACTGCTCCCGCTTCCCTGCCCCAAGGCACTCACCTCCTCCATGTACTGCAGGGCGTCCCATAGTGACAGGTATAAATTCGGTCTCAAGGGCTCATACGCAGTCTTGGGAAGGAGGTCAGGTTGGGGAGGAAGAGGGACACCTGCAACACAGACAACAGGGCCAACCCAAGAGGACCCAAAAAGTCACTGCCACCTCCAGCCTCCCCAGCCCCTGGCTCCTGTCCACGGCCCAATGTGCTCCTTTATCCTAGAGCCAAGAGGGAAACATTCTTAGACCGCCTGGCCCTGCTAGGAAGGCAACATGGGGGCGGGGGGGTGCAGGGGACTTTACTTTCTCATATCTTCAGGAGTCTTAATGCCCATAGAAAGGCAAAGCTGATGACACACAAACCATGATGAAAACAGTCTCCCAAACTTGCCTGTCCTTGTCTAGGGACATTCTTGTACATAGGTCAACTAGGGTTGAGATGGGGTAGTGAAGAAGTAATTCTTCAGGGGTCTCAGAGCAAAAGCAAGGGCCCAAGTTGGTGCTTGAGTCGGCTGTCTGTCAGGTACCTGAGATAGAGCCAAAGAAACCTCGGAGCTTGAAGTACTTGGCTGTGTAATCCCCAGCCTCTGTCAGCACAGCATCATAGTCTGCAAGACACCAGGATGCTGTCATTGGTCACCTGTGTCACAGGACAGTGTCCACAGCAGCAAAAAGAGAAGGGAGAAGCTGGGGTATGGCAACAAGGTCCTCATCCCAGCAATTTGGGAGGCAGAACACTTCTGGTATGAGCCATCAATCAGAATACAATAAATACTAAATACTATAAAGTTCCACCAAAAGTGCCATGGCCATGGCATGACCCTCAATTTCCTGCACCTTGCCTACCTTCAGGGGACTCTCAACCTAAAGGGTTCAGGAGTTACACATCTCAAGGACCTGTGTAGGGAGGAGAGGCTGCCCTCATCAAAGGACCTTCCCTCATCCTGGCTGTACCTCTCACTTCCTCCAAAGACTTCCAAAGACTCACAGGCATGTGAGTGGGCTTCAGTCTCCTACTGCTCTAAAAGTTTAAAAGTAATAATCCGGGCAAAACCATCCCTTCCCCAGGCACCCTAGAACCAAATGCATTGAAGGTGCCAAACACTGCCCCTAAAGGACTCTGCATAAAAAGCCACAGACATGCTAATGTGGGATGTTCCAGGGAGGGTCAGCGTTGGGGAATACTTGCCGTAGCTGGTGACATCAGATTTATATTCATGAAAATGCATGGCTCCATTTATGAAGCCAAAGTTGGTACCTCCATGGAACATGTAGAGGTTGATGGAGGAGCCAGCATCAAGGATGGCAGACACTGTTTTTAGAACTTCTGCAGGAGGAGGGGAGAAAGGGGATGTGCAGAGCGAGTCAGAGCTTGGGACAAGTCACAACCTTGTTGGCCTCTCAGCTTTCCTGACCACCCCCCCCAATCCCATCAAATTCAACTCCATAGCTCTGCCCTTCAGCTTCCACTAGAACTGCAATCACAGAAGATGAGGTGTATGAAGAGAAAAGGGCCAGCACCACAGCCCCCGAGCTGCAGTCTTCCAGCTGTTGGTTCCATCATGGCCAAGTCTCCAATGACTATGATCTGAACAATGGCAGCCTTCCACCTCCACTGTTCTCAACACTTACACTTGGTAAGATGCAAAGAGTCACTGGACTCCTAATTGGAGATGTAATTTCTAACCACCTCCCCAGTCCCACCTCTATTAAAGAATTAGCCAAAGATGTGAAAAGATAACATCAAAAGAGAAATATAAAGTATTAATACATATACACACATACATACATATTGGCAATCAGATTGACAAATATTAAAAATTATTTTAATACTCAGTGTTGATGAATCTATGGAAAGTAGGTATTCTCATTTAATAATAAGAAGAATTGTTATAATCTTCCCAGAGAGCAGTTTAGTACATATATATCAAAATTGAATTAATGTAGCAATTCTGTTGCTAGGAACTTATCCTAGGACAATAATATGCCAGATTTGCAAAACTGGATGTTCAAGAATGTTCACTGCAATGGTGTTCAATTAACAAAAACCACTGGAAACATCCAATTGTTCATCAGTAAGAGAGTGGCTAAATAAATTGTGGTTTCATCACCAATACAACAGGGTTCTTTGCACTCTTTAAAACAGTGATGGATGGTGGGCGCCTGGGTGGCTCAGTTGGTTGGGCAACTGCCTTCGGCTCAGGTCATGATCCTGGAGTCCCGGGATCGAGTCCCACATTGGGCTCCCTGCTCAGCAGGGGGTCTGCTTCTCCCTCTGCCCTCTTCCCTCTCGTGCTCTCTGTCTCTCATTCTCTCTCTCAAATAAATAAATAAAATCTTTAAAAAAAAAAAAAACAGTGATGGAATCTCTAATAGTATAGAAGGCTGTTCATTCGTGTCAATCAGGGCACAGGCAGGTAACAAAGAGCAGCCGTGACTACGAGCATCCATATCTCTGTGTGCATGCAGGGCTGCAGACAGACACAGAACTGCCTGCACAATATACAGCTGACCCTCGAATGACATGGGTTTGAGCTGCACGGCTCCATTTACACATGATTTCTTACAGTGCAGTGCTGTAAAGTATTTTCTCCTCCTTACAGTTTTCTTCATTAACATTGTCTTTTCTCTAGCTGGTTTTATCGTAATAATACAGTACATGACACAGACAATATACAGAATATGTGTTAACCAGTTGCATGTTATCAGTAGGTTTCTGGTCAATAGTAGACTATTAATCATTAAGTTTGGGGGGAGTCAAAAGTTATACCCAGACTTCAAGCGTGCAGGGGGGTCAGCACCCCTAACTGCTGCATTGTTCAAAAGTCAACTGTTGGGGCACCTGGGTGGCTCAGTCGTTAAGCGTCTGCCTTCGGCTCAGGTCATGATCACAGGGTCCTGGGATCGAGCCCCGCATCGGGCTCCCTGCTCGGTGGGGGGCCTGCTTCTCCCTCTCCCACTCCCCCTGCTTGTGTTCCCTCTCTCGCTGTGTCTCTCTCTGTCAAATAAATAAATAAAATCTTAAAAAAAAAAAAAAGTCAACTGTATGTGTTTTCTCTGGGCTCTGGTGTTTTTATTTCTTCTTCCTACATTTTCTGTATTTGCTGGATATTTGCAATAGGTGTGCATTGCCTATATAATTATCAAAACATAATAAAGCAGTGTTAAGAGTCCTACCATTCACTTCAAATGTCAAGACACATGAGTCTGGAATATCAAGAGCTGACTATGACATGCAGATAATCCCAGAAGCCTTGCACCCTACAGCTCATTTACATCAATTAGCACGTTATTTGGAACTGATTTTTACTTCATAGGTCACATGCTGGGTGTAGGTACTGCAAAGCACTTACCAGAAGAATCCAGGATGTTGTGTGGGCCTCCCCACGAGTCAAACCACCCTGTCCAGTACTCCATCACCATCTTCGGCTGAACCCTCTGGGCACCACAAAATGAGAAGTTAGCTGGCCAAAAGAGGCAGAGAGGAGTTCTTCTTTCAGGGAAATCCCAGCCCTTCTACCCTCTCAACTCCTCCCTGGCCACACACTCCTTGCTGTAAGGGCCATCAAAAGCAGAGCGCAGGTGAGGACCAAATGCACCTGCACCAGCTTATCCTCCACATGTGCCTCCCCCTGCAGGTAGAAAGTGGAATGAACCACCAAAGCTGATGCAGGAGACCCTCATGCCTTAACGTGGCTTTAATGTTGCATACGGAGCTAGCAAGAAAACACAGGGATGTGTTCAAAGTCAGTCTGCATCAGAAGGCAGCATGTGCTCTGGGAGTCTTTTCCTACGTGGGTTTGCTTTCTGGGTCAAGCCAAGCTTTGCCTATCCCCTCTCAGGGAAGGAGAATGTTCTATCAGGATAATTCCATTTCTGATGGGCACCCCATGGATGCAGACCCCTCAGTTGCTGTTTCCCTTTAGCTGCAAGAGTCAGAGGGCTGTAGAGTAGGCCCCTCTTTGAGGTCTAGTTTAAACATTAGTTTACAAAACTGGACGAGAAAATCAGGGAGTTATTTAGCACAGCTATTCCAGTGCAGGCCCTGCAGCCGCAATATCTGGCTTCATACCTTGGCTAGGACGTTCGATAACAATTAAGTCTTTAATATTACTTCAGAATGCTGACTTTGGTGTGGGATTGCCCCAGGGATGCAGAAACCATTCCCAGAACCATGTTCTACTGTGCTGTGTTTGAAGAAGCACCAGAGCATCGAGGGGAGATAGAAGGACTAACACGCTGGTGTTTCAGGTTCCACACCAGAGAGCCGTCCTCATTCATCAAGTACTTTCTCTGTTAGCGGTGGCCTTACATTTAGAGGGCAACACATACAGAGCAACCAAATCTAGTCCACAGTGATGGGACAGATTTATTATCTGTTGAATAGAAGATACCAACCACGCCAGAGGAAAAGCCAAAGTAGTCACAATAATTTTTTTAGCAAGACTTGTGGCTTGGTTTTTGTTTTTTTTTTTTTACACCTGTCCACCTCCCAAGAAGGGGATACACTGTGCCATGTTTAAGTCACTAAGGGTGAAGTAGATTCTATGTGCCACATGTCAATAGTCTCCAGGGCTAGGAGGGGGCTCCCTGACTTAAGGGCGCCAGGGCCAAGGTACAGGGATGCCCACCAGTGGCCCAGGTCACTGCGCCGCACGATGTGGGTAAGAGCTGGAGCTCTGCCTCAGTCAGACGGTGCCGTACCCCCTCACCCGCCACTTACTGGGTGCTCTATTTGTTCTCCAATCGGTCTCCTTGACTGTACAACAGTAACCATGGTAGCCAGCTGACCTGGTTACTGGGAGAATTAAATGAGATAATGCACATAATGCCTTTCGCACACGGTGCCTAGCACTTGGGAAGTGCTCAAGAAACACCCACGTTAATTATCTTCATCACTGGACATGCACATGAGGGCCCAGCAGGGTGCTGTTGGACAGCCCAAAGTTGAGCAGAGCTGGGCCTGTCCTGTTTGAGCATTCAAAGCAGACTCTGATCTAAGTCCCCTTCCTTGAGGAAAACATCACTGAACGGAACTGCGGACAGAAAGGCCGTTAACGGTGCCAGTCTGTCAGCAGGATGACCCGGCCTGGGTGCACAGCTGTGGGGCCCCTATCTAAGGATGACCATAAAGGAGCCAACATGAAGCCTTGCTTTCCTGGGTGCTTTCCAAATATTACTTCATTTGATCCTCAAACAACCCCCTGAGCAGGACCTATCATTATCCCCACTTCACAGGAGAGGAAAGAGAAGCAGAGGGGTCACACTACCTAGTGGGCAAAGAGACAGCTCACGATATCCTATACCTGCCTTAGACAGCACTCAGGTACAATCCTCTTTAGTTGCTGGGCTATTGTTTATTTTTGTTTATTCCCCAGGTTGGTCACAAACCCATAAGGCAAAGACCTGCCATCTTAGTCACCACAGGGTAACAGGGCCTAGCCACATTCCACACACAGAGCAGGCACTCAGTCAACACTGGAAGGAAGGAAGGGAGAAAGGGGCTGGACCTGGGCCCACTGTCTCTCCCCTGCTCGGCCTAACAAATTCTGCCTGGTGTCAGGTCCCATCCTGCCCCATTTCTTCCTGGTCACCTTCCCTGAGCATTCCGCCTGTCCCTCTAAACTCAGATAGTAGCCACATCATACACACAGGTGGCCCTCATCCTCCACAGCTTCACACTCCCCTGGGGACTTCATATGGATGTGCCTTTGGACCTACTTCTGCTCTCAGAAATTAACAGGTGGAATGGAGAACAGCCCCCACATCTCTGAAGGCATGTACTCACGGGGGATACTAATGTTCCAGTGGCTCCCCACTAGGCCCGGGAAATCAATGCCTACACCTAATAGGTGGTGACAGTCTGGGGCATTCACACCCTTCAGCAGGACACGGTGAGGGATGGGGCCCCAGCTCTGCGAATGGGCTGCCACTACCGTGGCCAGATCCCATCTGCCTCCTTAGGAGAGGCATGTGAACTCAAGAGAAAAGAATCAATCAGAATAGGATTTAACTGTAAATTCCCATCAACCTGAAGGATGTGAACTTATACTCGGAAACTCCTCTCCTCTCTCCTCTGACCAGGGATGGCCCAGGCTTCCCATCTTGCTGATGACAATAATCTTTCTAGGCCCAGAGGGACCTTACGGGTTAAAGTCAGACACACAGTACAGGTCAGGAAAGCATTACTCCTCTCAATCCCAAGATGGGCATATCTGGGGCTAATGGAGTCCACAGAATTCTAGTCCAGAGCCTCTGTGAACAGCAGAAGTATGGCTGGGAGGTGAAAGGCTGAGCGAGCCCAGAGCCGTCCTCTCCCCATCCTGGAGCCCTGGGCAGAGCTGCAGGTACCTCACAGCAGTTCACACTTCCTGACAGAGGCTCCACTTGACTCTAGGACTTTCGACACTCACCCCAAGCAGAGCCGGAAGCTGCCCCTGGGCCAGACTTACCTGCACACTTAAGAGAAAGTTGGTTAATAACTGCAGTTCATGTTGTGACTGCAGGTTGATGGTGGCCAGCACTGTGAATGAAAAAGAGAAAGAGAAACAAAGCATTGTTTTAAAAGCCAGGGAGACTTTCTGAACTAACGCAGACCTTTCCCAATTTACCAGCAAAATAAATTAATCTTGACATTGTTTCCCACCTCCAATTAGAGTTTAGTTGCTCTGATGTCAGGAGATTTATCTTGTTCCTCTCAGAAACTCCACCACTCAGCTCAGAGCTTACAGGGCAATCACTCACTAGGCATCTGTTCTTGATTAATGTAATTTTTACAAGCAGAGTGTACATTTCTGGTAATTATTCTTTCATAGGAGCCCAGAGTCTGATCTTTGTTTTGCACCTCAAGCATTTAGTGCAAAGTAATGATCTAAATGAAGACTTCCCTTTTATTTCTTAAATGAGGGCTAATTTTCTATTTCATTCCATAATGTGTCCATTTTTTAGTTTAAAATTATATTTTAAATGGCATCAGTGAAAAGTATGCCCAAGAAAAATGTGCTACATTTGGCCTATATGGTCATGGACCTTTTAGCCTACCCCAGCTGCAGAACTTGGCTCTGAGGCTCCTTGCCTGCCTGTTGTCTGCTTGGACAGTAGGCCTCATATGCACTGGGCTTGGCCTGAGCTCCCGAAGGTCTGGGAATGCATGACAGAGACCAACCAGCCCGCCAAGCTGGCCACCCTGACACTCTCCTGGTAGACATAAGCCACTGATTACCAGTGATTAAAAATAAACAATAGCTGAGGCTCTATGAGGTTAAATAACTTGCTTCAAGGTCACACAACTGGTGAGCAGCAGAGTAATGCTGCAACCCAGGCCCATCGGACACTGACCCATTGTCCTGTGATGTCACCATCCCCTAGCAAGCCACTGGATAAGACCCTACACATCCAGACACCTCCTCACCTAAAGGAGAAACCTTGAAGACAGGATGCCTGTCTGAAACTGAGCAGGTAGAAATCTCAGAAGTGAACAGGATTAGAATGGCTAAAAACATGGCATCTATTCCTAGCCTTCCTGACTCCTCACTAATATAAAAATAAAGGAATCCAAAGGTGGAAGTCCATAAAGAACAAGACCTAGAGAGTAGACAAAACAGAGAGGAAGTTTCAAGAAAATCTCAGGAGGCTGCAAAGGGCAGTGGGTCAGTAAACAGCCTAGAAGAGTGGAAGAAGCTTCAACCGACTCCCCACCCTCCAGCCCCAGTCCTTGTCTCACGTCCCAGGCACTGTGCAGCAGGGAACACACTTCCGTCCCCTGCCTCACACACTCCTCAAGCCTCTTCCCCACTGGTGCCCCACCCTGGAGGACCACATTCTCTAGGTAAGCTGAGTGTCTCCAGGCTGGGAGGGATCAGCGCAGCAGACTGTGAAGTAAGAGATCTGCAGCTGGTCAGTAAGGGCCATCTCAGCCAAAGGATTACTGCCCATTACTCCTGTCTGCTCCCAGGATATCTGCAGCAACAGACCAAAGGATTCGTCTCTGGAAACACTTAATAGAACTAAAGACAGTATCTCCAAACACCGACATTTGGGCTTCCCTCCTGGAAATAGCACACCCCAGCCCAATCACCCTACAGGTGAGCTCCTCCTACACCTGCCCCAGCCCCTCCTGGCACTCAGCTCCCAGCTGGCCGTTTAGTGCCTCCTCTCTAAACTGCTCAGTCCTCTTTAAACTGCTCATTCCAGAGCCAAACAATTGAGGAAATCCCCTCACATGAAGATTGAGCAGAACTGGTAAATCTTTAAAAAAAAAAAAAAAGTAAAATATCCTCAGAGCAAAGTAAGAAAGATAGTGTCCATTTAAAAAGTATGCCATGTGGGGCGCCTGGGTGGCTCAGTCGTTAAGCGTCTGCCTTCGGCTCAGGTCATGATCCCAGGGTCCTGGGATCGAGCCCCGCATCGGGCTCCCTGCTCCGCGGGAAGCCTGTTTCTCCCTCTCCCACTCCCTCTGCTTGTGTTCCCTCTCTCGCTGTGTCTCTCTGTCAAATAAATAAAATCTTTAAAAAATAAATAAATAAATAAAAAATAAAAAGTATGCCATGAGAAAAGAAATATATTCAAGAAAACAAGACCCAGGAAATATGAGGATTACAAGACAAATTGAGGATGTCACCCAGAAAGTGGAACTAATGGGCAGGGATACATCAAGAAGATAAGCAACTTAGAGAATAGATAGATAGTCCAACCTACAAATAACAGGAGTGACCAAAAGATCAGAAAAAAGGAAAGCATATAAAAAAAAAAAATCCACTGACTGGATGTTCCACTGTTTCAATTCAAATGATGCCCGAAAGTTCCACAAAAGGAAAAAAATCCCACACCAAAGAACATCATTGTGAAATACCAGAATACCGAGGACAAAGGGAAAATCCTGTAGTTTTCTAGAAATGGGAAGGAAAAAAAACAGGAAGAACATATAAAAGGATCAGGAACCAGAGTGTCCTTGTACCTCAGCAGTGAGGTGGGTGCTAGAAAATCTGGGCACAGCGCAGAGAAGGGGGATTGGGCAGGAGACCCAGAGTTCACCTCGGGTAAAGCCGGGTAGCCGGCTTCCATCAGGTCAGGGGCGGTGGGGTCTCAGGCCCATCGGACTTGACATAGAGTCTGATATGTGCAGGTATTTGAAACACACGTGACAGGAGTTTGGAAAACCTTTGGTAAAGCGTTTGTTTAAAAGAGAAGGGGGGCACACCTTAAACTAACGTAACGTGTGTCAACTATGTGCGTGTCAAGTCAAATTCAAACAAAAAATAACGATGAAAAGAGAAAGGGGAGAGAAAAGAGAATTGAAAGACAAGAAAAGGAAACGGGACAGTTACACTGAAAGTGAAAACCAAGCCCAGCGAAAGCGAGTCAGCTCAGCAGCAGCGCCCCGAATACCGCTCGTAGGGCAGGGCGGCGGGCAGGAGAGGCATCTCCACGCGCACAAGGCCGGCCCGTAAAGCCAGTCAGAATCACCGAGGAGCTACGGTGCCGCCGGGATGCCGCGGGCCAGTGTCACGTCTGGGGACCGGGAGGAGGCAGCAGCATTTCTGCGACCTTATGCTACACCTGTGGATGCCTTAACTCTAGTTACGCTTTTAGGTAATGGCGAAAAGTCCTTCCGACAGCAGGCAGAGCTCCGGAGGTAAGGGTTGCAGGGCACCGGCAGGGGCGGCGCGGGGGGCGGCGCGGAGGCGGGGGCAGAGAGGAGGGGGTAGGGAGGGGGGCACAGGGGACGACGGCGGGGGAGAGGGGCACGGCGGGGCGGGGCGGGGCATGGCGAGGGGCGGAGCGGGCCGTGGAGGAGGACCTGGAGTCCCGCGGCCGGCCTCGTCGACTCCCTCCGTGCGTCGGCGGCGTTGCTCAGCGCGGTGCTCACGCGCTAACCCTGTGCACCCGCCTCCAAAGGGTCTTGCCTGGGGGCACTGGCAAGTGATGGGCCGGCGGAGGCCGTGGAAGCAGCCACAAGAAGACAGTGCCATCGCGTGGAAGGAGCGGGAATCGCGGCTGGTCCCTGAGGAGCTCAGTGGGTCTGGGGAAAGGGCCTTCTCTTGCCCGTTCATCCAACGAGACACCCCCGAGTGCCCCCCGCAGGCCGGCGCTGGCCTAGGGCTGCGGAGATGAAAGGCCCTATCTGTTCAGTCTAGTAGAGGGGAGGGCGACGCAGAAGGAACGGGAAGCCCGGCGTGCTGCCGCAGAGGCAAGCGGGTGGTGGGAGCCCTTAGGAAGTATCTGGCAGCTGATAGGAGGCCCTTCAACGACCATCATCCTTGCGGAGCATGAACCGTGTCCAGGCACAGGGGCACCGCCAAGCAAGACGGAACCCAGGCCCTGGTGGATCTTACCGCCGCAGTCAAACAGGTGAATAAAACAAAGAAACTACCCAGAATGTTAGAAGGCAAAAATAAAGCAGGGCCCAAGGGCTGGGGGAGCTCCAGAAGGAGCTGCATTTCAAATGGGTGCTCAGAGGAAGCCTCACTTCGAGGTGACCTGGGAGAAAAGTGGGAGGAGAGGTCTCTGCAGGAAGGCTGGGGGTGTCCAGTATGTTCCAGAAACAGATAGGAGGCCAGGAGGAGGGGGGAACAGGATGGCAGGGGGAGGGGGGCCAGGAGACACCTAGCCAGGTCACAGAGGTCACAGGTCAAAGGAGGCCCTTCGAGGCCTTTCTCATAACTTGTGCTTCAGTGTGAGGAAGGCTGGGTGTACCTGGAGTTAAGGTGAGGCCTGAGGCAATCCAAATGACATTTGCAAATGCTGCTATGTTGAGAAAAAGTTGTGTCGGAGGCAGCAGTGAAGAAAGGAGATCAGTTCAGGGCCGCTGCAACAGCCCACATAAGAATGATGGTAATAGCGGACAGGGTAAAACTTACTTGGATCGGGATAAATTTGAAGATAAAGCTAAAGATAAAAAGGATTTGCTGTGTGTCCGGCATACACAAGGAGAGGCCTGAAAGTGCCTACAAAGTTTAGGTCTGGGCAACTGGGGGAAATGGAGTTGCAATTTACTGAGAAAAAGAAGACGGAAGGTGGGACAGGCTCTAGGAGGGAAACAGACAAGTTCAGTTCCCCGCGGCTTCCACTGAGATCAGCAGCCTTCCCGGGGTGCTGTGCCCAGTAGGCAGATGCACACGTGAGGCAGGAGTTCAGGAAGGTCGCTCATGGAGACGTGCACCTCACACTCATCAACACACAGGTCAGACCTAAAGGCACCTGGATGACATCACCAGGGTGGTGAGTGTGTGGAGAGGAACATTCATTCCAAGCAGTGAGAAGTAAAGAATTTAAACATCAGAACTCAGGAACAGAGAAGTGACCAGCAGGAGATACCAAGTAGGAGCAGCCTGTGAGGTCAGAGAAAAAACAGGAAATTGGGTCTCAGACACCAAGGGACGAAAGAGATTGATGGTTGCTGACAAAATCTGAGAGGTCAGAGGCGACAAGGACGAGCATTTAAATTTGTAGCACGGAGGTCACTGGCAACCCTGAAAAGAGCAGTGACAGTGGAATGGTGAGGGTGGTAACGTGACCCCGATGGTTTGAGAGAGATGGAGAGGAAATGGACTGGGGCGGCCATTGAGCATGGACATGGGGAGATTTCTTGAAGGGGAGCAGAGAAACACAGCAGCCTCTAGATAGGGAAATGAATCAAGAGATTTGTTTTACAAGCAAGAAATAACAACATGTTTACATGCCGATGGGAATGACCCATTAGAGAAAATCTGATGACCCAGGGCAGAAGCAGGAGTTGCTGGAGCAATGCCCTTGAGTAGCTGAGGGACAAGGGGCTTGGTGCGCAAGGGTGAAGCTGGCCAGAGCCTCTACAGTAACAGGAAGAGACGCAGAGTAAGGGAAACAGATGGCGCTGATGGAGGGCCGCCACGGTGATCTTCTGTTCACTTGCTGCCCAGCCAGCTGCCATCACCACAGGGGCTACATACCCCCTGGGTGGTGGTCACCCATCTCCATGATTTTGGCAGCGTTTGAGTAAGCCACCCTCCCAGGACAGCCCATAACGCTTCATCTGCTCTGCCCTCTCTGCAGACATTCAGAGAACTTCCGTCTAGGATGACCAACTCACCATTCCTGTCCTGCAGTCTGCAGAGCACTATTAGTGTCCTGAGTGAGTGCTCAGCCCAAGTGGGAGACCAGAGATCCGTCTGCCACAGATCCTCCAACCCTCTGAGGCCCAGAGCTTCGGGCCCAATGCCATGCAAATAGGAGAAGCCCAGACATCAGGGAAACTCCACTTGCGACCCAGGCCATTTGGGGAAGCATGCAGAGTGAGGCCAGGGTGCTGTCTCCCCCCCCCACCCCACCCCGCCCCCGCACAGCATCCAGGCAGGCACCTCCATCCATGACTCCCTTTTGCAGGCCGTCCTTGTTGTCTGAAGTCAAGAGCAATTCCACAATACCTCGGTCCTCCAAGGCCTATGGGGGAAAAGAAAACAAGTCAATCTGTCGTTCCTCAGAGCTGGGAAGGTGGCAGCTAGAAGAGAAAGAGGGCAAGATTCAAAATAAAGCATTTACTTCCCCGCAAAAAGTGAACAGAAACCTATCCTGTCTGTGCCCAACGTGGTCAACAAAGCTCCTATCGGCTGAAGTCCAGCTGTGGCAGGGGTAGGGCTGTCAGGCTCTGGCATCCCTTGGCTGCCTCAGATGTGGTGAGGTGCCAGATCTGGCTAGTGCGTGCGCTCTTCTTAGACAGCCCCACTCAGGCCGGCTTGCAGGGTCTCCACAAGCAGGCCAGGCCCTCCTGACCCTCCAGCTCCCCCTGCACCAGAAGCAAGCTGCCCATCCTTCCCCCACACTAGGCCAGGGAGGGCTCTGTCCAACACAGTCACATGCCCATGACACACTGCACGTGCCCAGTAGAACAGGAAGAGCTCCTTGAAAGTTGTCAAATGAAGAAGTGGAAGGAGCACACGCTGTGCTAAGAGGCAATAACCATTTTACTACTCAGAATAACTGCTACCATTTATGAACCACTTACAATCATGCTAGGCCTTCTGCTAAACACTATACATAGACTGTCCTATTCACTCTTCACAATAACTGTACAGAGGAAGAGTCTCAGAGAGGTTGGATAAAGGGTTAAGGGATACAAAGCAAATTAGATAGTATGGACCTGAATCAAGAGTCTGTCCACCTTGGAAAGTCTGCTCTGGGGCTGTGGGCTCTAAAGGATCAGAAACCCCGGCAAGGGGGACTCTCCTCTAATTTTCCCTGCAGATATTTTGACAAGACTGCTTATTTCAACCAAATTCTTTGGGAAATAGGTGAGACAGAGAGAGAATCCAGTGGGTACATAATGTTCATGTCTAAAGCCTGATGCCAGTAAGGAAAGAGCAGAGGGGGCCCTAATTCTCAGAGACAACAGAAGCTGCAGAAGTTCAATCCATTAAGCAAGGTGAGATGTTTATTAAAAGCCCTGGACCCAGCACCTCGCAACTCTCTAGCCAGTCACTCGCCGATACGTAACAGGCTTTGCCTCAGTTCCTACCTTATGCAAATAACATCGTGGGGGTTGGGAGGGTATAAGCTTCTTTTACAGCTGTACTATTACACTTGACTTTTTACAGGCATTAATTTATTGACTGCACACTGGAAGGGGTAATTACTATTTCCTGAGCACCAGCGATCTGCCAAGCAGAGTTAGGGGTCTTGTGTCTATAATCTCACTTCATTCCCAGAGCAGCCTTAGAGAAAGGCATTCCTGTCTCCATTAAGCACATGATGAAGCTAAGGCTCAAAAAGGTGAGGTGATTTACCCAAGGTCATCCTGTGCTGATGATGTCCATATGTCTGCAACACCCAGGACAAGCTGCAAGACAGCTTAAGAGGGGATCCTCCCAAGAGGTCAGGATGACAGCGGGTGGGTGCTGCAGCTTCCCTTTGTCCATCTGTCTCACATATGGATACCTTTCCCAGACACAAAGGAAGTGTTGACTGAGCTGGAGAAGCCCCTTGAAGGGGTTGCCCTCTCCTCCCCACCCATTAGCAGAACTCTCCTTCTCTACAGCTCAGGACTCAGTAAACACCTGCTGGAGAAGCCCTAGCATTTGAGAGACAGTCCAAGGGAAGGAGTTATAGTGGGAGAAGCTCTCCTATCATGAGCCCTGGATGGGATCTTTCTAGCTAATTCAAAGGCAAAGATGGAGCTGGAGGTATGGTCTAAACAGGCTGCAGTTGGGCTTGACTATCAGGATGCCTGGGAATGCCTCTTCCTAGATAAAGGCTTATTCCCTACACAGGGCTTTCTGCAGGTGATAAGAAGGGGGCAAGAGTAGATAAGAACCTATAAGCTAGAGTGCTTGAACTTGGTCTGCCTGTGTGCAGGGAATGAGGTAATTTCCAGATGGAAAATGAATCTGCCTATGACAGCAGAAGAGATGCTGACATCAAGGGCCAAAGCTAAAGCAGCTTTAATTAGGTGGATTCCCTGAGGCCACTTAACATTTCCTCAACCCACACCATGGCCCGTCCTTCTAAGTACCCTAAAACCACTGCCAATAATCTATCAAAGTGTTATTTATTCACTACTTACTACATGCCTAGAACAGTCCTGAGCCAAGTGATCTCACACACATGCACAATTCAGAGAGGCAAATTCTCTCACTAGTCCCACTTCAAAGAAGAGAAAATGGAGGTTTAGAAAAATTAAGGCATTTGCTCAAGGACTTAGCTACAAAAGGATAGAAACCAGATCTAAAAAAACAGGCCTGTTTTTTTAAGTATCATCTAGCCCTGCCATATACTGGTCTGCCATACATTCAATCAGTGGTTCTCAAACTAACCTACACATTGGAATCAGATGTCTGAGGACCACCCCAGCGATTCTTATTTGATTGGTATGGTATATGGCCTGGGCATAGGGATTTTTAAAGTGTATGTTCAGATGAAGCTGGGAACCCTTGCTTTAGATGCTAGAATGAGAGCAGCCTCTACAGAGAGACTTCACTAATCATCACACTCAATGAAGCCCATCCCTTTATTCTCAGCCATTGCAATTCCATGTATGTACTGCAATCCCCAATTAGACTCAATCTATAGAGGGTAAATAAGTGATGACCCCACTGAAATAAAAGTATGGTGAAAGGATTCACTAATTAATAAATGATGCTAGGAAATGTGGTATTAATATGAGAAAAGAATTAGGCCAACATGTCACATCATAGCCCATACTACATTTCAGAGGAAGGAATATGAAGAAATAAACCAAGCTGACTCTTACTTTCTTGATGTAAGGCATATAGGCAGGGTCTCTGTTATAGGAACCATATTCATTCTCCACCTGCACAGCAATGATGGGGCCTCCGTGCTTGTACTGGGGAAAGAGACAAACAAAAGCTGAGTTTGTAGTGGAAACTGTACTAATTTCACCACATTTATCACCAATTACCAGCAAAATATTCCATTTGAAAGCAAAAGTCTCAAAAGATTTGGTTATATAATTGAGAATGATGTCAGTAAGACAGAGTAGGTAGGGAGCTCCAGGTCCTTGCTCTCTTATGGAAACATCAAATAAACAGTTACAAACTGACTAAAATAACTTATAAGAGCTCTGGAAACCAGTTAAATGTTTAAGCAAATCAAGGAAAACACATGTTTAAAATGGTAAGAAATCAGGCGCCTGGGTGGCTCAGTTGGTTAAGTGACTGCCTTCAGCTCAGGTCATGATCCTGGAGTCCTGGGATCGAGTCCCACATCGGGCTCCCTGCTCAGCAGGGAGTCTGCTTCTCCCTCTGACCCTCCTCCCTCTCATGCTCTCTGTCTCTCATTCTCTCTCTCGCAAATAAATAAAATCTTAAAAAAAATTTAAAAAAATAAAATAAAAAAATGATAAGAAATCTCATGGTGTCTTTGCTCACTCTCGCCCTACCCCCTCTCCGGCATAGCATGGCATAGTCAGAAAAAAGCAACCCAATTCCCAGTTCCCTCCCTCAAGACAGAAGGAGCAAAATGGAACTTGTTTGCAATATTCTGGGCTGTCTGTAGGCTGCCCAGTAGACTAGTTTCAGTCTCATCTTACTTGGAACTCAGACAGGAAATGGCATAGCTTGGACCTCAGGTTGGAAGCTACATAAGGCAATTAAGATCACAGCATGTGAAAATTTCAGGGGGTCTACAGACCCATGTATGCCAGGGTGCAAGGGATTATAGGCAGAGGAATATGATAGAACATCTAAGGCCACAAAAAGAAGCTGGCGTGAGACTCTTTCGGAAATTAAGACATGTAAAACCAGCCAGGGAAAGTGGGAGGAAAAAAAAGGTGGTGCACACACAGGACAGACTAGATGTGTGCCCAGAAAACATCTGAGAAGATCTAAAGCCATCACCCCATGCTGATCTTAATGCTTAGGTGCCCACCAAATAATGAAGGTGTTCCCCACCAGTCTGCAAAGACTGAGAGAGGTGACTGTTGTTTCAAATGCCCAATTTTCTTTTTCTTTTTTTTTAAAGATTTTATTTATTTATTTGAGAGAGAATGAGATAGAGAGAGAGCATGAGAGGGGGGAGGGTCAGAGGGAGAAGCAGACTCCCTGCTGAGCAAGGAGCCCGATGCGGGACTCGATCCTGGGACTCCAGGATCATGACCTGAGCCGAAGGCAGTCGCTTAACCAACTGAGCCACCCAGGCGCCCATCAAATGCCCAATATTCAACAACAACAACAACAAACACAAGGCAAAGAAACAGGGTAACACAGCTCATTCAAAAGGATAAACTAAATCTCTAGAAAAAGTCTCTAAAGAACACATGCTGGATTTACTAGACAAAGATTTTAAAACAACTGCCATATATATGCTCAAAGAGCTAAAGAAAACATGGACAAAGAAACCAGGAAGAGGCTATATCAGCAAAGTGAAAATATCAATAAAGAGAAAGTATAAAAAAACTAAACAGGATTTCTGGAGCTGAAAAATATAATATCTGAATAGAAAAATTCACCATAGAAGATCAACAGCAGATTCAAACAGAAAGAAGAAAGAATGGGATAACTTGAAGACAAGTCATTTTAATTATTCAGTCTGTAGAGCAAAAAGAGACCGAGAACGGGGAAAAGTGAATAGAACCTGAGGGACATACACAACATCAGTAAGCAGACAAATACACTCATTGCAGAAATCCCAAAAAGAAGAAAGAAAAGGGGCAGAGAGATTATTTGAAGAATTAATTGGCTGGAAACCTCTCAAATTTGAGGAGACATGGATATACAAATCCAAGAATCTTCAGTGAACTCCAAGTAGCATTAACCAAGAGCCTAAACCAAGACACATTACAATCAAACTGTCAGAGCCAAAGACAAAAAGAGATTCTTGACAGGAGCAAGAGAAAAGCAACTTGACATGTATGAATGATCCCCAATAAGACCATCAGTGGCTATCTCACCATGAATTTGCAGGGCAGTGACAGAAGGATGATACATTCAAAGTGCTGAAGGAAAAAAAAAAAAACAAAAAACGAACTATCAACCAAAAATTCTACATCCAGCATAACTGTCCTTCAAAAAATGAGGGAGAAATTAAGACATTCTCAGACAAATAAAAGTTGAGGGAGTTTGATACCACTAGACTTGACTTATGAGAAATACTATATGGAGTCCCTCAAGTTAAAATGAAAAGATGCTAGACAGTGACTTGAAACCATAGGAAAATACAAAGTTCTCCAGTAAAGGTAAATGTCAAAAAGAATGAAATCTTGCCATTCTCAACAATGTGGATATAACTAGAGGGTATTATGCTGAGCAAAATAAGTCAGTCAGAGAAAGACAAATACCATATGATTCACTGATATGTGGTATTTAAGAAACAAAACAAATGAACATAGGGAAAGGGAAGGAAAAATAAAATAAGATGAAAATTGAGAGAGAAGCAAACCATAAGAGATGCTGTACTCTAGGAAACAAAGTGAGAGTTGCTGGAGGGGAGGTGGGTGGGGGTAAGGGGTAATTGGGTGATGGGCATTAAGGAGGACACTTGATGTAATGAGCACTGGGTATTATATGCAAGTGATGAATCATTAAATACTACCTCTTGAAACTAATTTTAAAAAAAAAGAAAATTGTAGGGGTGCCTGGGTGGCTCAGATGGTTGAGTGTCTGCCTTCGGCTCAGGTCGTGATCCCAGAGTCCTGGGATCGAGCCCCATGTAGGCTCCCTGCTCAGTGGGGAGCCTGCTTCTCCCTCTCCCTCTGCCATTCCCTCCACTTGTGTTCTCTGGCTCTATTTCTCTGTCAAATAAATAAGTAAAATCTTTTTTAAAAATATAAAAACCAGTATTATTCTAATTTTAATTTATAAATCTACTTCTTTTTTACAGGACTCAAAAGACAAATGCATGAAAATAATTACTAATCTATATTAATGAGGACACAACATATAAAGATTTGACTTGTGACATCAATAACATACAGAGAGGTGGAGCTATAAAGGAGTAGTTTTTGTGTGTGATTGAAGTTTAGTTGGCACCAATATAAAATAGAATGTCATAACTTTAGGACAGTATTTGTAATCTCCATGGTAACCACAATGAAAATATTTATAGAATATACACACAAAAAAATGAAAAGGGAATTAAAACTTGTCACTATAAAAAATCAACTAAATACAAAGGAAAATAGTAACGGAGGAAATATGGGAGAAAAAAGCTACAAAACATAGAGAAAATAACAAAATGACCAAAGTAAATGTTTCCCCATCAGTAATTCCTTTAAATGTAAATGGATTAAACTCCCCAATGAAAAGACCTAGATTTAGAATTGAACAACACTATAGATCAAATGAACCTAACAAATATATAGAGAACAGTCCATCCAATAACACAATACACATTTTTCTCAAATGTATACACATGGGATATTCTCCAGGACAGATCATATGTTAAGCCACAACACAAATTTTAATAATTTTAAAGACGGAAATCATACAATGTATCTTTTCCAATCACAATAGAATGAAACTAGAAACCAACAGCAGAAAGAACACTGAAAAATTCACATTTCAAATTCCAGAAATATGTGAAAATTAACACACTCTTAAAAACAACTAATGATTAAAAGAAGAAATAACAGGGAAATCAGGAAATATCTTGAGACAAATGAAAATAAAAATTCAACATAAACTTATGGGATGCAGCAAAAGCAATGCTAAGAGGGAAATTTATAGCTGTAAACACATTAAAAAGGAAGAAAGGTCTTAAGTCAACACCTAACTTTTCACCTTAGGGAACTAGAAAAAAGAAACAAACTAAACTGAAGGGTAGAAGGAAGGAAATATTAAAGATTAGAATGGAAATAAAAAGAGATAATAAAAAAATAGAGAAAAAGCAACAAAACCAAGAGTTAGTTCTTTGGAAAGATTAACAAAATTGACAAACCTTTAGTAAGATTAATTAGCATAGCAGCATTATTCACAACAGGCAGAAGCAACCTAGGTGTCCTTGATGAATGAATGGATGAACAAAATATGATACATACAAAGGATTATTATTCAGTCTTAGAAAGGAAGGAAATTCTGACACCTGCTACACGTGCTACAATGCGGATGAACCTTGAAGACATGCTAAGTGAAAGAAGCCAGTCATAACAGGACAAATACTGTATGATTCCACTTATATGAAGTACCTAAAATGGTCTATTTCATAGCAACAGAAAGTAAAATGGTGGTGGCCAGAGATTATGGAGAGGGGAGATAGGAAGTTAATGTTTAATAGATATAGAGTTTCAGTTTGGGAAGACGAAAAAGTTCAGGAAATGGATGGTAGTAATGTTTGCACAATGATGTGAATGGATGTAAGGCCAGTGAAATCTACACTTAAAAATGGTAAGAGTAGTAAATTTTATGTTATGTATATTTTGCCACAACGAAAAACAAAATAATTATGTTATACCCAGATTTTTTTTTAAATATTTAAGAATGCTTCTGAGCCATATTCCTGGCATGACCATCCCTACAACCCCACCTCTACCTCCAGCACCCAATCTACTACAACCTGCTGGATCATCTCAGTAATCCCAGCTTCCTTACAAAAATCTAGGCTAATAATTTCCTGGCTTCTTACTTCTTTCATGATTAGGGCTTCTAGGCTTAAGAAATAAAAATACAAGATAGCCAGTTAAACTTGAATTTACCAGGTGGAGGAGCAAGATGGTGGAGGAGTAGGAGACCTAAATTTCGTCTGGTCCCAGGAATTCAGCTAGATAGGGATCAAACCATTCTGAACACCTACGAATTCAACAAGAGATCGAAGAAAAGAATAGCAACAACTCTCTGAACAGAAAAGCGACCACTTTCTGGAAGGTGTCTTCTGATTTGTTTAGTGTATATTTTCTGGGGACATTGTTACCCTGTTAGCATTTTGTTCTCTCATTCATCTATTCTCCTCTGGACAAAATGAAAAGATGGAAAAAATCACCTCAACAAAAAGAACAAGAGGCAGTACCAACTGCCAGGGACCTAATCAATACGGACATTAGTAAGATGTCAGAACTAGAGTTCAGAATGATGGTTTTAAAGATACTAGCTGGGCTTGAAAAAAGCATGGAAGTTATTAGAGAAACCCTTTCTGGAGAAATAAAAGAACTAAATCTAACCAAGTCAAAATCAAAAAGGCTATTAATGAGGTGCAATAAAAAATGGAGGCTCTAATTGCTATGATAAATGAGGCAGAAGAGAGAATTCGTGATATACAAGACCAAATGATGGAAAATAAAGAATCTGAGAAAAAAAGAGATAAACAACTACTGGATCATGAGGGCAGAATTTGAGAGATAAGTGATACCATAAGATGAAACAATATTAGAATAATTGGGATCCCAGAAGAAGAAGAAAAAGAGAGAGGGGCAGAAGGTATAATGGAGCAAATTATAGCAGAGAACTTCCCTAATTTGGGGAGGGAAACAGGCATCAAAATCCAGGAGGCACAGAGAACCCCTCTCAAAATCAATAAAAATAGGTCAACACCCCGACATCTAATAGTAAAATTTAGGAGTCTCAGAGACAAAGAGAAAATCCTGAAAGCAGCTCGGGACAAGAGATCTGTAACCTACAATGGTAGAAACATTAGACTGGCAACAGACCTATCCACAGAGACCTGGCAGGCCAAAAAGGACTGGCATGATATAATCAGAGCACTGAATGAGAAAAATATGCAGCCAAGAATACTATATCCAGCTAGGCTGTCATTGAAAATGGAAGGAGAGATAAAAAGCTTCCAGGACAAACAAAAACTAAAGGAACTTGCAAACACGAAACCAGCCCTACAAGAAATATTGAAAGGGGTACTCTAAGCAAAGAGAGAGCCTAAAAGCAACATAAACCAGAAAGGAACACAGACAATATACAGTAACAGTCACCTTACAGGCAATACAATGGCACTAAATTCATATCTTTCAATAGTTACCCTGAATGTAAATGGGCTAAATGTCCCAATCAAAAGACACAGGCTATCAGATTGGATTAAAAAACAAGACCCATCAATATGCTGTCTGCAAGAGACTCATTTTAGACCCAAAGAAACCCCCAGATTGAAAGTGAGGGGGTGGAAAACCATTTACCATGCTAATGGACACCAAAAGAAAGCTGGGGTGGCAATCCTTATATCAGACAAATTAGATTTTAAACCAAAGACTGTAATAAGAGATGAGGAAGGACACTATATCCTACTTAAAGGGTCTATCCAACGAGAAGGTCTAACAATCGTAAATATCTATGTCCCTAACATGGGAGCAGCCAATCATATAAGCCAATTAATAACAAAAGCAAAGAAACACATCGACAGCAATACAATAATATTGGGGGACTTTAACACACCCCTCACTGAAATGGACAGATCATCTAAGCAAATGATCAACAAGGAAATAAAGACCTTAAATGACACACTGGACCAAATAGACTTCACAGATATACTCAGAACATTCCATCCCAAAGCAACAGAATACACATTTTTCTCTTGTGCCCATGGAACATTCTCCAGAATAGATCACATCCTAGGTCACAAATCAGGTCTCAACAGGTACCAAAAGACTGGGATCATTCCCTGCATATTTTCAGACCACAGTGCTTTGAAACTAGAACTCAATCACAAGAGGAAAGTCAGAAAGAACTCAAATAAATGGAAGCTAAAGAGCATCCTACTAAAGAATGAATGGGCCAACCAGGAAATTAAAGAAGAATTAAAAAATTCATGGGAACAAATGAAAATGAAAACACAACTGTTCAAAATCTTTGGGATGCAGCAAAGGCAGTCCTAAGAGAAAAGTATATAGCAATACAAACCTTTCTCAAGAAACAAGAAAGGTCTCAAATACACAACCTAACCCTACACGTAAAGGAGCTGGAGAAAGAACAGCAAATAAAGCCTAAATCCAGCAGGAGAAGAGAAATAATAAAGATCAGAGCAGAAATCAATGAAATAGAAACCAAAAGAACAGTGGAACAGATCAATGAAACTAGGAGCTGGTTCTTTGAAAGAATTAACAGGATTGATAAACCCCTGGCCAGACTTATCAAAAAGAAAAGAGAAATGACCCAAATAAATAAAATCACAAATGAAAGAGGAGAGATCACAACAAACACCAAAGAAATACAAACAATTAGAAGAACATATTATGAGCAACTCTATGCCAGCAAATTAGATAACCTGGAAGAGATGGATGCATTCCTAGAGATGTATCAACTACCAAAACTGAACCAGGAAGAAATAGAAAACCTAAACAGACCTATAACCACTAAGGAAATTGAAGCAGTCACCAAAAATCTCCCAACAAACAAAAGCCCAGGGCCAGATGGCTTCCCAGGGGAATTCTACCAAACATTTAAAGAAGAATTTATACCTATTCTTCTGAAACTCTTCGACAAAATAGAAATGGAAGGAAAACTTCCAAGCTCGTTTTATGAGGCCACCATTAGCTTGATCCCAAAACCAGACAAAGACCCCATCAAAAAGGAGAATGACAGACCAATATCCTTGATGAACACGGATGCAAAAATTCTTACCAAAATACTAGCCAATAGGATCCAACAGTCCATTAAAAGGATTATTCACCACGACCAAGTGGGATTTATCCCTGGGCTGCAAGTTTGGTTCAACATCCGCAAATCAATCAGTATGATACAATACATTAATAAAAGAAAGAACAAGAACCATATGATCCTCTCAATAGATGCAGAAAAAGCATTTGACAAAGTACAGCATCCTTTCTTGATCAAAACTTTTCAGAGTATAGGGATAGAGGGTACATACCTCAATATTATAAAAGTCATCTATGAAAAACCCACAGCGAATATCATTCTCAATGGGGAAAAACTGAAAGCTTTCCCCCTAAGGTCAGGAACGCGGCAGGGATGTCCACTATCACCACTGCTATTCAACACAGCATTAGAAGTCTTAGCCACAGCAATCCGACAACAAAAAGAAATAAAAGGCATCCAAATCGGCAAGGAAGAAGTCAAACTCTCACTCTTTGCAGATGATATGATACTTTATGTGGAAAACCCAAAGCACTCCACCCCAAAACTGCTAGAACTCATACAGGAATTCAGTCAAGTGGCAGGATATAAAATCAATGCACAGAAGTCAGTGGCATTCCTATACACCAACAACAAGACAGAAGAAAGTGAAATTAGGGAGTCGATCCCATTTACAATTGCACCCAAAATTATAAGATACCTAGCAATAAATCTAACCAAAGAGGCAAAGAATCTGTACTCAGAAAACTATAAAATACTCACGAAAGAAATTGAGGAAGACACAAAGAAATGGAAAAACATTCCATGCTCATGGATTGGAAGAACAAATATTGTGAAGATGTCTATGCCACCTAGAGCAATCTACACATTCAATGCAATCCCTATCAAAATACCATCCACTTTTTTCAAAGAAATGGAACAAATAATCCTAAAATTTGTATGGAACCAGAGAAGACCCCAAATAGCCAGAGGAATGTTGAAAAAGAAAAGCAAAGCTGGTGGCATCACAATTCCAGACTTCAAGCTCTATTACAAAGCTGTCATCATCAAGACAGTATGGGACTGGCACAAAAACAGACACATAGATCAACAGAACAGAATAGAAAGCCCAGAAATGGACCCTCAACTCTATGGTCAACTAATCTTCGACAAAGCTGGAAAGAATGTCCAATGGAAAAAAGACAGTCTCTTCAACAAATGGTGTTGGGAAAATTGGACAGCCACATGCAGAAGAATGAAACTGGACCATTTCCTTACACCACACACAAAAATAGACTCAAAGTTGTTGAAAGACCTCAATGTGAGACAGGAGTCCATCAAAATCCTAAAGGAGAACACAGGCAGCAACCTCTTCGACCTCAGCTGCAGCAACTTCTTCCTAGAAACATCACCAAAGGCAAGGGAAGGGCAAAAATGACCTATTGGGACTTCAGCAAGACTAAAAGCTTTGGCACAGCAAAGGAAACAGTCAACAAAACCAAAAGACAACCGACAGAATGGGAGAAGATATTTGCAAATGACATATCAGATAAAGGGCTAGTATCCAAAATCTCTAAAGAACTTCTTAAACTCAACACGCAAAGAACAAATGATCCAATCAAGAAATGGGCAGAAAACAAGAACAGACATTTTTCCAAAGAAGACATCCAAATGGCCAACAGACACATGAAAAAGTGTTCAACATCACTTGGCATCAGGGAAATCCAAATCAAAACCTCAATGAGACACCACCTCACACCAGTCAGAATGGCTAAAATTAACAAGTCAGGAAATGACAGCTGTTGCGCGGATATGGAGAAAGAGGAACCCTCCTACACTGTTGGTGGGAATGCAAGCTGGTGCAGCCACTCTGGAAAACAGTATGGAGGTTCCTCAAAAAGTTGAAAATAGAGCTACCATATGATCCAGCAATTGCACTACTGGGTATTTACCCCAAAGATACAAATGTACGGATCCGAAGGGGTATGTTCACCCCAATGTTTATCGCAGCAATGTCCACAATAGCCAAACTGTGGAAAGAGCCAAGATGTCCATCGGCAGATGACTGGATAAAGAAGAGGTGGTATATATATACAATGGAATATTATGCAGCCATCAAAAGGAATGAAATCTTGCCATTTGCAACGACGTGGATGGAACCGGAGGGTATTATGCTGAGTGAAATAAGTCAATCAGAGAAAGACATGTATCATATGACCTCACTGATATGAGGTATTCTTAATCTCAGGAAACAAACTGAGGGTTGCTGGAGTGGTGGGGGGTGGGAGGGATGGGGTGGCTGGGTGATAGACATTGGGGAGGGTATGTGCTATGGTGAGTGCTGTGAATTGTGTAAGACTGTTGAATCACAGACCTGTGCCTCTGAAACAAAGTATATATTGTATGTTTTAAAAAAAAAAGAAGAAGAAGATAGCAGGAAGGGAAGAATGAAGGGGGGAAATTGGAGGGGGAAACGAACCATAAGAGACTATGGACTCTCAGAAACAAACTGAGGGTTCTAGAGGGGAGGGTGGTGGGGGGATGGGTTAGCCTGGTGATGGGTATTAAAGAGGGCACGTACTGCATGGAGCACTGCGTGTTATACTCAAACAATGAATCATGGAACACTATATCAAAAACAAATGATGTAATGTATGGTGATTAACATAACATAATAATAAAAAAAAATCTGGGGGCGCCTGGGTGGCTCAGTTGGTTAAGCGACTGCCTTCGGCTCAGGTCATGATCCTGGAGTCCCAGGATCAAGTCCCGCATCGGGCTCCCTGCTCAGCAGGGAGTCTGCTTCTCCCTCTGACCCTCCCCCTCTCATGCTGTCTCTCTATCTCATTCTCTCTCTCAAATAAATAAATAAAATCTTTAAAAAAAATCTGAAAAAACCTTGAATTTACAATGAATAAATTTTTATATAAATTATGAATATTTTTAATGTAGGTATGTTCCATGCAATATTTAAGACATATTTATACTAAAAAACATATTCCTTGTTTATCTGAAATTCAAATTTAACTGAATACCCTGTGTTTTATTTGCCTACCCTACAAATGGTCAAGTAATTCCTTTGATCTATATGTGCTGTGAACATTCCAAACCACTGACTCAAGAGCAATTTTTATAGAGGTACTAATTTTTTATAAATGTACTAATTTCTCAGCATGACTCTTCTAATTTTTATATAAGCTATTGGATTGATTATTCCTATTCCTGCCTTTTTATTGCTTCCAAATATTACATGCAATGATAAGATACTTTCTCCCCAAAATTCATTTTTATCACCTATGTTTTGAATAAAATGTATACCATACACAGCCCCTTTTTGGTAGGTAGCAAAAGATGTACCATGAAAAATCATCAACTGTTATAACTACAAAAAGTCCTGCTGTCTTACAGGTAAGGGCCCATCCACTTACGCTCCTCTCCATGTAGGACTGAGCCGGTTAGTACACTATTGGGACACCAGTTGGTGGGTTTTTCAGTTACCAACACACCACATGTGGCAGCTCTGACACTGTCTGGATAAACGTAGGTCCTTGCGCCTGTCTATCCCTTCAGCACTATACCACCTAAGACAACACCGAAATACATCTTTTAAAAGACAACTATTACAAACCCGTCCAATTATAGATCTCAGGCAGTGGGGAAGAATGCACTCCTGTGTTGGAAGGAACTGTGAGCCCCTGGTCTGAGAGCTCCCCTAGGACTATTTACTCCCAGTAGGAAGACAGTTGAAGATCAAAGAGGATGCTCCTCGCTTTTACCTGGAGTGGCACCACCCTGGACATCAGGTGATCAAAATAAAGGTCCACTGCTTCGGTGAAGCCCTTGTAAGTTGTTCTCAGCCTCATGCCAGAGTCTTGGAGTAACCAGCTTGAATAAAAGGGGGGGTGGGAATTAGTTGCACTGTTTGTGGGTTTGTCCTGGGCAGGATGATGGTGGGGAGAAAAGAAGCAGCTTCAGAGTCCTGGGGGGAGCGGGACCATTCCCACGCCACTACCTCCTCAGCCAGGAAGGCAGGAGATTGTGCAAATAGATCCAGAGGCAAACTCTGCCACAGCTCCAGCCCCACACTCTGCACTGCTTCCCTACGAAAAGACAACCCGCATTGCAAGGGATTTTATTTCCAGCTTTGTGGCTATTGGTCTGGCTGCCAGTCAGAGTGAGAAAAGCTTTCCACTGAACTGAAGCCCAGTGTTGAAGCATTTATTCTAACATCTCATTACAAAGGGGTGAAGCCAAAGGGGTTAAGGAATCACTGGGGCCAGATGTAACCTTCCAGTGTCACCCAGAAAACCAGGCCTGACACAGAGGCCATGAGAGGCTAATCCCACTTCTCCCCACTTCTCTCTAGGCTGACCCGGGGGGCTCATTAGCATCAGCCTCCTCAGCTCTTCAGAGCTCAGCTCAGGGGAGTTGCTGATGAGCAAGAAAAGGTGAATGCTTCCCACAACCTGTCCATTGTGATCGTATTCCCCAGGTGTACACAGATCATTCCTCCAGAGCTGGAGTCAGGAACTTTTCCTTCTCACTTGAAATTCTGAGAAAACACTTATATTTTCTTATAAAGGCTCTGATGTTTCTTGTCCTAATTTGGAAGTCCTGAACAGGGTCAGGAAATTATCAGTTTATGTTAGGTAAAAATGTTTAAGGAGAGAGCAGCTTCCTCTAGATACCTCCACCCTCTATGTCACCTAAAAGGGTCTAGCTTCTCATCAACACTGGGCCTCTGCTAGTTTGGGCCTCCCTGGGGTGTGCCCTAGTGCCAGGACCTGAATGGATAGTGCTGCCCAGGAGGAGGGCTGAGTGCTGGAGCTCCCGCTGCTTCTGAGCTAACACTTAAATCCTGTCCTCCTCCTGGCAGCTCCGGCTGAGCCAGAGGACATCGCTGACACACAGATTTCTAATCCCTAGGTGCAGGGGGAGGGCACTCTGGCTGTGTGCACAGCCTTGTCAAGGGCACAGAGACAGAGAAGTGATCCTAGAGAGCGAAGGAGATGGAGGTAGAGCCTGCTTGGGATCCCTAGGGAAGGGATGGGTCATGCTGGAGACGAGAGAGAAAACAAGGCCTGGCCTGGTGGCTGTGCTGTGGGGAGAGGCCATTCCCGAAGGAGACCACAAGGCAAACAGGACCAGCCTTCTCCCCCCTTGGGGCTGCATGGGGTAGGGAGAAAGTGGATCTAACCATCTGGAACACCCTGAGGATGGGAAAGATTATGCCTATTAAAAGAAAGTCTTTTTGCTGAAAATTAACGGCAGTAATGATGAGGACAAGGAATGAATGTGGTACCAGGTGATTACCGTCCATATTTCTACTCCATAATTCATTAAAGCCTGAGATTTGAAGATAAGACAAAACAAAAACAATAATTTGTTTCTCTTATACTTTATCAAATAAAGTGACATCATTTAAAATGGGCTCCTTTGGGCATCACTTATTCTGAAAAGGAATTTCAGTACAGAATGAAGAATATACTTTAGTAGCAAAATTAAACCTCCATTTGTGATTACAGTTTTTCAGAAGCACAGAGGTCCAACTCAAGCCACAGCTGAAGCCCCTCACAGCCCCACTCACCTGGGCAAGCCCCCGAGGTCAATCTCACTGCAGATGTAGGGGCCTGGACGCAGAATCACCCACAACCCGATCTCCGCAGCCATCAGCACAAAGGCCCTAGGGAGGTCAGTGTCAGCAGCTCTCAAGACACAGAGGGGATGGTGGGGACAAGCCCAGCATCACAAGGTGGTGGAGCTGCCCAGCTCCTCTCCTCCCTCCCTTCACAGGCCCTGGGAGCTGGGTTCACACTTGCTCCCAGCCCAGGACCTTCTGCACAGCCCCACTGGGGGCATAAGGAGGAAGGGCATCAAACAGGGTATGGGGGGGTCCTAACAGTGAACCTGACCCCAACAGCCTTGCTACCATAGAGGGGCAACCCCTGTCCCAGCACAGATGGCTGGCCCACACTGCAAAGCAGGGCAGACACTGGGGATTAGGCACCTCTGGGCTGCAGTGAAGAGGTCTGGGCTCAGAGGAGGCAGACCCAGACCCCCAGGAGTAACAGGTTCATGGAGAGCATGTGGGTCCCATGAATAAGGCTCCCGACCTGCCTCTCTCTGGTTCTCAAAGCAGAACCAAGATGGTCCCATGGTTCCTGATCAACCCCAAGGGGCCACCTCTCTGTCTCCCCACCCCAGGCCAGGCCATAGAAGAAGCAAGAGCACTTACTCCAGGTCCAGGTTCCCAGAGAAGTCAAATTTGCCTCTTTCTGGCTCATGGAGATTCCATGGAACATAGCTGTAATATAAGATAATTACAGGAATGAGCTTTCATTTATTCCACTTTGTCTTCTAGATTACCTTCTTTACCCCTAAAACCCATTATGATGGTTGAAGATGTATTTCTTAGATACATGTCTTAATGGTGTCAGGATTGGAACCAAGAACTAAGTGAAGAGACTTAGGGACCTTAGAGTATCCAGAGCTGGTCCCTGGGGAGCTAATACCTCATCTCCTTAGGAGAAGGAAGAGAAGGCCAGTAAGATTTGGGTGAAGCATAAGATGTGACCACAGGTGAGCTTGAGCATGCACTCCCCCCACTTCCTCCCTCCCTCCCCATCTCTCCCACTTTTTCTTCATCAGAGGAAAAAAAAAGTAACTTCTTAAGAGAAAAAGTTAAAAGTAAGATAAGAGGAAACCTCAGTGGTCAGTCCTATTTTTACTGAAGCAACCAAAATTCTGAAGAATTCTTTCCTTATCTTCTCTTTAGAAGATAAGGAAATAAAATAAATTCTTTAAGGGGCCCAACTCAAGAGGCAGAGGTAACACAGCAGCTCCTCCCCTGGACTCCCACCCACCCTTAGCTTCCAGTGGAGCCCTTTCCAACTGTAAAGAATGTGCACAGGTAAAGGGGGAGGAGGTTTGCTTGCTTCCAATTCAGACTCAGGAGTTCCCTGTTTAAGAAAATACAGATTACCTAGCTTTTATAAGGTAAAATGCTTAGCCTGCAATATTCCCACAAGCTTTAGGAGTCCTGTGATGTGTGAATGTACCCCCAGGACCAGAATTTACATATGCAAATAAATGGATCCTTTTAAGTAAACCTTCTGGAAAATCATACATTTGTTTCATCTATGCTGTGATGGCCCAGAACATTCTTATAATTCTTCTTAGAAATTGTCTTCAAAGCTAGCTCATGAACCACTCAAGAAAATCCACATGCTTGATCTGTAATCATATATTTTTGCCTGAAAACAGCTTTCCCAAGGAAGCTATTTTGAAAAAGATCACATTCATTTGCTGAATAAATTGGGGGCTGGAGTGCTTGTTTTAAAAAAAAAAAATTGGAGGGCGCCTGGGTGGCTCAGTTGGTTAAGCGACTGCCTTCGGCTCAGGTCATGATCCTGGAGTCCCGGGATCGAGTCCCGCATCGGGCTCCCTGCTCAATGGGGAGTCTGCTTTGTCCTCCGACCCTCCCCCCTCTCATGTGCTCTCTCTCTCATTCTCTCTCTCTCAAATAAATAAATAATAAAATCTTTAAAAAAAAAAAATTGGATAATTTAATCACCTCCTACACCTACACTCACCTCCTTCACTGTATTCCTTTGTACGCCATTGCTCTTCCTATTCCTCTAAAGCTTATACATCCATCCTGTCTTCTCATCCGCACTAATGGGGAGTGCTGTGCAGGTGAGGGAAGGAGGCTGTCGAACCCGGCAGACTTATCCAGAGGGGTGGGCTCCTCCTATATTTTTCCCCACAAAGGTCAGCCTAAAGATTCTCTTCAGGGACAGCTCACGTGCAGGATCTGGCAGGGCTCCCCCCATCCTGACACAATGGAGACCTACAGTCTGGGGTGCCTTGAAGAAGCCCAGGACACAGATGCGACAGATGCCAATGCTTGGTGGTGGGGTGAGCCAGCACTCACGTGGTGAGGGTATTCAAGCCACAAGCTTTCATCTTCAGCAAACGGTCCTTCCAGTATTCCTTGGGCACCCGGAAATAGTGCATGGAGCCCCCGAAGATCCAGAAAGTGGAGTCCTCCAGCATGAAGTATTGGCCGTTGGCCTGCAGCCCTGACTGCCGGTGTCTTAGCCACGCAGGGAGCAGATTATACCAATCCAATCTGCAAAGAGAAAAGGCAGCCGAGAAGCTTGGCTCATCCTCACCAGTAAGCAGGGGTACAGAGTCTTAGGAGAGAGGCTTTTTCTCCTCCTCCACAGGCCCTCTGCGTTTCTAAGAGCTCCTGCTTCTGAGTCCTTCAGAAAAGGTTCCCCACCCTCCGATTTAGCCACACCTTAGAAGGAGTCTTTCTTCAGTACACTCATCTGCATCCCACTGCAGGGGAAGAGCAAGCTGAGGCCATAGTCAGGAACAAGACAAACACAAAGGTCAACATGAAAACTGTGCTAACAGGAGAGAGGACAAGGTGGGGGCACACAGCACGGAAAGGGTATTCTCAGGGGCGTGCGGGGTGCCTAGGGCAGGTTCCTACAATGGCCAGCTTGTCCAGGCCATTTGACTAAGCATCAAAGAAGCAGCTATTTCAAATAGTACCTCTGAGCCGCCTCATGGTCATAGCTGCCCAGCCTGAGATGCAAATACCTAGAAGGAGGTATCTGGGTTAGAAACAGCATCTGTTCATTGACCAACATTCCAAGTATTAATTATTATCTAAAGATCAAGTTCAAGAGATAATCCAGCACAACAGAGAGCCCCACCTGGGAGGGCTGTTGGAAAGTGCTAGTCCCTAAAAAAGTAGGTCTTGGGGAGTCCCCTCAAACTGATCCCCATGACTAGAATTCCTTCCCTCTCTTTCCTCCCCCGTCTCCAAAGACCATGAGAGAAACCCAGCAAGAGATGCTGGGGGAGCCAAAAAATTTAGGAGTTTGGAGTCAGAAAACGGTGAGTAGCTCTGAGGGGAAAGCAAATTTCCGTTGGTGCCTTTTCTGCACCCACTTTTCATTACAGTTCCTGACACTAGAGGGCGTATTGCCCCTCAGGGCTCTTCTGCATCAGAAAGCTCCCTAAACTGCTGCCTATCGGTCTTTCCATTCATTTTGTAACACTAGCTAAAACTGTGCCACTGAGAGACATGCTCTGCTTAAGGCCCAAATTGCTCCACGCAATCCATATCGATACACACTGACGGTGGACTGTCATCTCTTAGAAGAAACAGAGATGCAGGAGCCAAAATTAGGCTAAGAGCTTCAATCTTGATTCTGGATTCAACAGTTCTGTGTCCTTCAAAGGGGCAGCTCCTTCACAGAGCTTTGGCCTCCATGGGGTCCAGGAGTGGAGATCATGGGGGCAGAGGGCACATGCAGGTCGCACATCCCATTGCTGACTCTCCTAGTATGCTTATGGGATGAGCCATCCCTTCCACTCTCTCTCCATCTCCGCACAGCCCTGTCTTCCTGCTGCGTCCTTTTCCTACATGCCAACCAGCTTCTCCTCTGCTTACAGTGCCAAGTGCTTCAGCTCGGAACATAAACGTGCATACCCTACACTGTAAAGGAGCCAGAGCCCTGCTATTGGTGGGAAAATTTTTAATGGCATTTAGTGAAAATCCACTGCAGGTGTGCATGCTCCTCAGGAAGCCGGCTCCCATCCTACCAAAGTTCCTCCAAGCCACAGACTTCACGGTCCCTATAAGGCATCCTGACACATACAGTCTTCTCCACCTCCATGCACACTCAGATAATTACAAGTCGGTGTCATGCTGTGCTGTAAGGCAAGCACAAAGATAAGGCCAGGGCTGGCCTCTGGGGCATGTGATCCATGCAGTCCACACAGGGCCCCAAGCTCAGAAGGCTCCCTTGCAACAAGTAGTTAAATAAGCCACAGAGATCTAATCCACAGTATATTGAATATAGACTATATACTATAATTATGTCATGTGATAAATTGTTACAGTGGCAATCACATTACGATATATAAATGTATCAGAGCACACACTACACATGATTTCAGACACACTATCCCCATCCTGAAATTCTCAATGTTTTTTAGACAAAGGCCCCACATTTTCATTATGCACCGGGCTCCACAAATTAGGTAGTCCTAGCAATGGCAGAGGACAGTAGCTGAAACACACACACACACACACACACACACACACACGTAATTGTCAAATGAAGAAATTATCTGTATCATCCAGGTGGAGTCAGAGAAAGCTTCATCCAGAAGATGACATATTCACAGGTTTGAAGGCAGAGAATATAAGAAACCAGAGGGAACTAGGGGCAAAAGCATTAAAAAGTGAAAGCGTATCTACTCAGGGAATGGCAAGCAGACAGGTGAAGAGGCTGTGTGAGCAGGCACCCCAGCCCGGGGCCCCTCCGCAGCGTGGGCCTGGCGTGGGCACGCACCGCTGCCAACCACCTGCTAGTCTACAACTGGTACAGAAACGGAGATAATTTTAGAGCAATGAGGGTCATGTCTGTTGAAGCTCATCATAAAAGACTGGGGCATGTACTTTGTGGATCTCTTCATTTCCTTTTTCTAGTAATGCGTTTTCAATGTCTTTGATAAAGTAACATTGGGGGGAAAAAAACTTTTAAAGAAGAAAAGGAAAATGATTCTTCAGCACCGAGAGATTGAGAAATATTGCTCGAGACCAGAAACAACAGTCTGGCCTCGGGCAGTTGTGATCAGAGCTGGGAGGACAAACATATTGACCAGTTCGGTTTAACAGGCTTAGTAACCAAATGGGATGCAGGACGCGTGAGACGAAAACAGCGTGAAATTGCTTCATCAGCAGCCTTCCCAGCACTTGGCTGAAGTCGGCCAACCGACTAGAAGGGAGGTTTGGGTTTAGCCACCACGGTGGTTCTCAAAGCTGGCCCCCTATCTGAATCACCTGGGAAGCTTAAAACTAAGGAATGTGCAGGCCCCACCCCTGACCAATTAATGACGGTGGAGATGGACCACAGGGATTGGTAGTTTTTACAAGCTCCTCCACAGATCTGGGTGAGACTGAGCTCCTGGAAGGTGTTACAGGAGGGCTTGGTGGCACATCAGGGACCCTGATGGCCAGAGATGGGAGAGCAGGAGGCCAAGAAGACAGAAGTGCCACAGACATCACTGACCGCTTGGAAATTTTGTCAACGGCCACTCATGGGCAAAAAAAATTAATTTGACCCCTCCTTCCTACTTCTCACAGCCCCCAGGACCCAGAACTCCTGGTGCTCTGCGGACTGCAGTTGTATTATAGTACGGTTGAAATGGTCATTTGTGGATAACCTGGGGACCTAATTATTGTTTTCTTTCTCTAAAGAGAAAAGTTCCATGTTCCAAGTGACTTAGAAAGGATATTTCAGAATATAGTTCTAGGGGCACCTGAGTGGCTCAGTCGGTTAGGCCCTGGGATCAAGATCTCAGGGTCATGAGGTCAAGCCCCGTGTTGGGCTCCACACTGGGCATGGCACCTACTTAAAAAATAGTAATAATACAGTTCTTCCAAAGGACCATCTATATGGGAAAGCAAAAACAAGAACAGTATCTGTAAGAGGAGGATCTGGACATGAATCCCGGCCCCACCCTTGTAGCACGGCCACCTTGGGTCAGTGACCCTAGCTCTGTGGACATGAGTTTCTTCCTCTGTGAAATGGGGTGCATGCCTGTCCTAACTGCTGTGAAGGTCAGATATTAACGGAATACTCTGTAATGTGCTATAAAAGAATTTTGTCACTATTTGAAATAAGTTTATTTTTGCATGTTTTGCATATTAGAAAGAACAACCTCAGTGGGGTTTTTTTATGTCCTTAATATGGAATCACCCCAATTTTTCCATTCTTAACCATTTAATTTATTGTCTAATCATATTTTATATGCAAGATTTTGTGCCATCTTATTACAATTTCTAAAATTTTGCAGTGAAAGGTCTATCCACCAGGATGCTGTCAAACCAATCCAGCAAACCCCAGGTGTGGGCCAAAGCCACCCTGCCTCCTGTCTTTGTGCAGCCAGCAAGCTATGGATGTCTTCCACATTTTTAAGTGGTTGGAAAGAAACCCAAAAAACAAGATTTGGGGGCACAAAAAATTATATCAACTTCACATTTCACATTTCAATGTCCATAAATGGTTTTACTGACACCCCTCCATGCCCACTCCTTTCAGTCCTGACTGTGGCTACTTTGGGGCACAGTGACGTTGCTGGGATAGACACTGCAAAGCTGAACACATTTACTATGTGGCCCTTTACAGGAAACTTTGCCAACCCTGCCCTAAAGGATGAGGCCTGGGATACTCAAAGGAGGCTGCAGGCCCCCCATGACCACTGTCGGGGCCTCCTAGCCACCTCCTTGGTCTGGCTCTTCTCACTACCCCCCCACCTCCCCACCCCCACTCTTTCCTTTGGCCACAGGCTCCTGGTATTCCGGCTGTGTCTGAAGTCTCTCATACTGCAGGCACAGGAGAGTTTGGTCTCCCTTAGTTTTCACCATATCTGCTCCAAAGAACACACTCTGCCTTCTTGCCTCATGGACTCACTAGGCTTTACATACTCTCCCCACCTGACACCCCCAGGCATTCCCTCAGGTGCCCCACCCTCCAGGCTAGCCCCAGGCTAGAATGAGGAAGAACTGATGGACAGATTCTCTTCTTAAACACAGGGGTATATACTGACAGTCCAGTGGTAAAAATACACACATGCACACACAAAATCTCATTATTTTTAAAGACAGTGAAAATACAATTTAGCAATCACTCCACTGGGCAGCACTCCTTATTCACTGGCCAGAACTTCAAAACAACAATCTCCAACTCACCAAGCTCATATCACGGACCTTAGCTTTTGTTTAAGGTGTCTCCCAAATGCTGTGAGAGCCTCCCTCTCCGCACCCACTCAGTGAAGAGGTGTAGACACGGTTGGAAGCGCACTCTGCGACCCCTTGTTCCAACATACTCCCTGCTAGTAACACACTCTCCCTAATCTGTCCCCTAGCAGGTACCTAGTCATTAGGAAACCTCCTTCTGGGTTTATGTCTCCAGCTGTGGTCTGCACCTGCAAAGTATCTTCATCTGGAGTTTGCTACAAATGCAGAAACTCGGGCCTTAACTGAGACCTGAATCAGAATCTGCATTTCAACCAGAACCCAAGGTAAAGTTTGAGAAGCACTAATCTGTATCTTGTCCTTTGATATATGTGTATATATAATCTCTTCCTGGATAGAGCTTCTATTTGCTACTGTCTTTATGTGCTCTTATTTTCTAGATTTTTTAAAAAATATTTCCTCTCAGTGCTTATTACGAAGCATGAAGCTAACACTGCAAACAACAAAAGCTAGCCCATATCAAATTCTAAATTCTGGAGAATTCAACTGTTTTCTTTCTGAAAATCTTCTGGTAGGTTACTGAGTTTTTAATATATTAATGAAAAGGATGAATTCACTGAGAAAATGGGGATGATAAACGTGGGGTTTCTCCAAGGAATTCACTGTGAGAAAATGAGATAATTACACATTAGAGCTTCATAAATGAGAAAGCACCATGCAAATAGTTGTTAATACTGATAACAGTCATTAGTACTAGTGATCATAAATTAATAATAACCCCATGCTTCCTCAGTAATTAACTCAGTAATAACAAAATAAAGAAAGTGGAAACTAGGTGGTTACACCAGGTCAGAGAGACTTTCCTTCTAAATTAGGAGCTGTGATAACCAAATCCTTAGGAAACCCTCGTTTCTGTTGCTTTTCCCAGTGAGCAAGCAATTCATGTTGAAACTTTTTTTTCTTTAGATTGTAGAAAGCTTTAATTGGAAAGCTTTTATTTATTTATTTAGACTGTGGAAAGCTTTTTTTTTTTTTAAGTAATGTCCGCCCAATGTGAGACTCGAACTCAAAACCCCGAGATCAAGAGTCCCATGTTCCACCAGCCAGCGAGGCGCCCCTTGTTGAAACATTTTTTGTTGAGACCAGGGCATCTGCCTTCTTTCTGGCTGGAGCATATATTACTTTTTCCTGGAAATTTTGTTGCCTTTGTATCTTTGCTTCATTGTAGGCTAAGTAAATTTTCAGTCTGAGAATAAACTGAAGAGCAGGCCTTGGTCACTGACCTGACCCATCCTCAGGTTTGCTCTGCTCAGAGCCACACTCTGTCCACAGTCCACAGTGAGGTTCCTGGAAGAAGGCACATGTGTCACAACTTCTGACAGGGCCTCACACCATGTAACAAGACCTCTGTATTCTGGTCACTACCATCCTTTTCGGCAGATGATATTAGGTTGTGCAAGCCAGAGACACAACAACAGGTGACAGCGGAAACCATAGGCAGAGGACTTGGGGCCTGAGTTCCCTATGGTCAGGAGTTGCCATCAGGCAGTGACTGGGAGGATGCTGAGGGTAGAGGAACGAATCCTTCTTATACTTTATCACTGTCGTGGATCATGATGACAAAGGACACAGTGCAGGCTCCACACAGGCCGGATGTCATTAGACATGGTCAAAAGTGCTGGGTTAGTATGCTTGAATATGGAAAAAAGGCAGATGAGCTGGTGACAAGCTTACAACCTCTTTCATGTGAAATGGGCTCCTGAATTGATTCTCAGCTCTAGAGACGGTCTTCCAGGTGCGGTGGGAGAAGAGCCAGATCCAGTCACCTACTTGAACGATCTCCTTGAACAGAGTGTGCTAAAGATCAAGGCAGGTCTGAAATGACTCTTGCCATGCCAGAAGTCATCCCTGTGTCACCTGTAAATCCTGCAAATATTGATCAGTAATGGGGGCCATTGCAGGACTGGGAGGCTTCACTTGGAGTCACAGCCGTCTCCTTCAGCCTTCTGTCATACCACACAATCTGACCAGATTCAGACAAGGTAGTATCCACCCAACCAGATGGGGCAGAGAGAGCATCATCAACTTCTGAGGCATATTGGCCCCCAGCAGAGACCAGGCAATGCCCATGCAATTTTAGGCTGGCCAAGGGTGTGGACAAGCTCAGTACATAAGGTAGGAATCTGCAGAAATAGTCCTCCAGTTCACAGAGCATAAGTCTTCGCTGATCCTAGGGATTGGTTATTTTGTCACTATACATAATGTATACTTGAGAGATAACTTACAAATCCAATTTCCAGGTGCACTATGATCCTACTAGGGCTACCCTAAGCAGAGGTTCACCTGCATCTGAGTCCAATGCATCATATTAAAGACCAAGAAAACACTCACCTCTTCATTCATTCAAGTGGTCATGCCCAGAGACAATTACTTAGATGGCAGTTATGTTAAACTGCCCAAAAGACACCATTATGCATAGAAATCTCCTTACTTGGATCTAAAATACAAATTTCTAGTCATCACTCCAAGATTCTGATATGGTTACAGGTTCCCATGAGGTCCCATTGCCTTGGGCATTCCATTCCCTTCAACTGCCCACTTGAGGATATTTCGGCCTTACCAGTCTTTAGCTGTACACTCCTCCCTCAGCAGGGGAGCTTGAGGGCCTAAGGAAGGCGCTGCCCACTCTGCGGCCCAGGCCAGTGCCCTTAATGCCTCTAATCCAGAATAACGGCTCTTGGATCAATCCTGGAACCCCAAGGACTTCAGCCCCAGCAAAATGGAACTCTGTCTTTGTAGCTGATCCAGCTTCCTGAATGTGATCCTTGGCCTGGGCTCAATGCTTTAGGCTCCTGCTTTGCTGGAACAGCATTAAATATTTCCAAAGGGCTTGAATCTTCCATTCCAAAAGCTAGTATACTCATTTTGCAGAGATGCGAGGTCATTTTGCAGCATTTTGCAGGTCAACGGCACTACTGCAACCTTAGTACCTCTGTCCTTCCCTCTGAAAAGGCTTCTTGGTAAGCCAGGAAATGGCCTAGCACCCAGGCTCCAGCAAGTCAGGCCAAGTGGCTGTCTACATGATCCAGGGACATGCTGCTGGTTCAGAGGGCAATGTCTACCAAATACTGCAGGAAGTTTAATGAACACTTATTAGACCAAAACCTTGAGACCCATTGGTGAAGCAACAAATATGCTCAACTACATATTAACAATAGTAATCAACCACATATTAATAATAAAAAGTATCCTGATGTTATATGACAGAAACTTTTCATTTGGGGGAAAATTTCCATTATGGCATCATAAATAAAAAAGGGTTATATCCCAACCTAGAAAGGGGTGAAAATTCTGTTAGATAGCCTAAAAGACTCTATTGATAGCAAGACTCTGCTCTTAGACTATGGACTCTGAGAAACAAACTGACGGTTCTAGAGGGGAGGGGGGTGGGGGGATGGGCTGGTGATGGGTATTAAAGAGGGCACATTCTGCATGGAGCACTGGGTGTTATACGCAAAAAAATGAATCATGGAACGCTACATCAAAAACTAATGATGTAATGTATGGTGATTAACATAACATAAAAAGACTCTGCTCTTAGAGATGCTTGTGGAATCAGAATAGAATGATTTGTGAAACAGAGGAAACATAAATATGTGCAATATTTTTTAAAATCCACCACATGAGGCTTATGTACATAGATATATAAGAGATGGACTAGTTCTTAAAGATACAAAGAACCTATACACATGAAAAATAAACAGAATTTCCCCTTCCGACTATAGAGCTCAGAATCTCCCTCACATTGATCCAACAGAAATAGAATGTGCTATTTTACTTATTTTAACTTATTTTTACTTACTTATTTTAAATGTCTATCAGGATTAGGGGCACCTGGGTGGCTCAGTCGGTTAAGTGTCCGCCTTCAGCTCAGGTCATGATCCAGGGTCCTGGGATCAAGCCCTGCATTGGGCTTCCTGCTTAGCGAGGAGTCTGCTTCGCCCTCTGTCCTTCCCCCCTCACTCGTGGGCTCTAGCTCTCTCTCTCTCTCTCCAATAAATAAATAAAAATCTTTAAAAAAAAAAAAAAGTCTACCAGGATTTAAAATGAATACCTCGTATGGTCAGCAATGCTAGGGACAGAAATATACCCAACAGATATTCATTGCAATTTGGGGGTTTTGTTGTTGTTGTTTTTACTTTATAGTATTTTAATTCCAGTGTAGTTAACATACATTGCAACTTTGCAGTAGCTAAAAAAATTGCAAACAATCAATGCCCATCCACAGGGAACTGTTTGAATAAATTATACCCCTAACGGACAAATAGGGTAATACATATAGCTGCCTTCTTATATGCACAGAATATCCCTGGGAGAAACCATTATTAGTAATCACCTCTGGTGGGGCGGAGAGGAGTGCCTAAGGGCCAGGAGTGGGGGCTTTATTCTCCTCCTTATATTATTTGAATATTTAATCCTTTACATAGATTACTTACTCGCAAAATAAACTTTGCAGGAAAACATGTTTTTGAAAGGAAAAATGCCACTATCTGTCTTGCTGAGTGTGTGACTATGAAAGCAGCATCACCAACTAAGAGTCTCTACCTAGTAGACCCCGTCAAGAGTTATTTGCTTCATTACCATTAGCCTCTAAAAATACCCTTGCCCTTCTTTCCCAGGAGAAGTCTCACACAATGGGAACTCTTTTTCAACATGGCCTTTAATATCCAGAGCAAAAGACTTAAGCAACAAATAAAACTGAGTGGGGAGGAAGCAGCAAACGTCCCTATACCAGAAGAACTGTGCTGGATGATGGGGGAGGGACCAGGGAGATGGGGGCTGGCCTCCAGAGTCTTTTTCAGGTGCTAAATGCTCTGAAAAGACCTCTCTAAACTCCAGCATCTCCTGAATCTTCATTAGAAGAGCATTCAAGGTGATATAATGGAACTCTGAGTCATTTCATCAAAGATTAAGTGCTTTTATTTCACTTGCTACTTCCTTGACCCAAGGTACAGAGAACTCTTTGGCCAACCTTCTGATACTTCTTCTGCCAAGGCTGTGCAGCTTTTTCCCTGAATCTCCTGGGTATCCCAGTCCCTTTAATCACAAATACAGTAATAATGTCCATGCTCTTGCTCTAAGACACTCTAGTCCCCTTCAGTTGGCTAGTATGGCAGTGAAAGAATCCCAATGCCAACTCTATCTTCCCAGAACAGGGTGGTTCAGACATCCTACCTCTCTCTCTCTTTTTCTCTCTCTCTGACTGAGCCACTGCCCAGGTAGCCATGTTTCTCCACTTGTGTCAGATAAATGACTACCTGCTGAAAGAGACACTTCCCAGATGCTGAAAACTTCACTATTAGAAGATGAAAGGAACAGTGTTCAAAGAGTTCCAACATTCCAGGGAATATGACTCAGGCTTCACAGGGTAGAGTCCTAGAACAGGCAAAGCTCATAAAATCAGTGACCGCACAGAAGCCCAGGAAAGGAGGCACAATTTGCCCACACATCCTTGGAAGGCAGGACTGGCCATGATTTGGATCAAAGGTGACCAGGTCATGTTGCTAAGTCATCCACCTTCTCTAAAAAGAAGATTTTGATAGGCTCTTCTTCTTTCCTTCAGGAAGAGTTTGGGGTCTAGAATCCAGATAATGCCACTGTAGGAGCACTGAGTGAGGTAGAGCTGGGCAAACAGATGAACTTGCCTTTAAGAAGGCATGATGCAGGGTACCTACCTGGCCAATTTCCTCTCCTGACTTTTGCCAGCTAATATATCAGGTATAAGAGATGCAGAGTTCATTGTATTATTGCTCAGTGATGTATTTATATTAAGGAAAAGAGTCATGAGTGGGAACCATGCCTTGATCATATCAAGCAGGCATTCTTGCGTCCATGGAGTGGGAGGAGGAAAGACAAGGAAAGGCAACTAACTCAGACATGGTTCCCACTGATATGCATCAAAGATTTCCAAATAATATACTGAGTGAAAGAAGCCAAATCAAAACAGAGTGCATACTTTAGGACTACATTTCCATAAAACTCTAGAAAATGCAAACTAATATATGGTGGCAGAAAGCAACAGATCAGTGTCCTTAGGAGTGGGGGAGCAGAGACGGGCAGGAGAGAAAGATGCACAAGGGCACAAGGAAATTTCTAGGGCTGATGGATATTTTCACTCTCTTAATTGTGGTGGTATTTTCACAGATGGATATGTGCACCAACACTTATCAAACTGTACAAGCTAAACATGTACAGCTTATTGCATGAAAATTATACTGCAATAAAGGTAAATTTCAGAACATCATTCAAGCTAAAAAATATCAAAGGTTGAAATCATCCTCAAAAGTCATCTTGGTCCTCCGATTTCTTGGATGTGATATAGTCAAACAGCTATGAAACCCAGCCCAAGGTAAAGTTCATGGGAAAAAACAAAAGCTGGAGCCCAGCAGACACCCGCTACCCAAATACCTGCCTTCTGAGGTACAGGAAAAGGCTGATCCTGACAGCTCAGTTCCACAAAGCTGCCAGCTGAGTAGCCAATTCCCATGTGACCTATATTCCACTGGCCATATCCACATTACCAGCAACAGCTGGGAGGGGTCCCCACCTCCCACTCAGTTAATGATCCAGTCAAAGCTAGAGCAAGGCAAAAAGGGGAAGCAACAAAGAGTGTATTCTCCTCTGCCCTCCAGAGGTAATCCTTGGTGTCCAGCCCATGGCAAAAAGCCCAATACCATGAGGGTAATAAAATTAAAAAGATGCCCAAAAGACATATTCTGAAGGACCCTAAGAGATGGCCCTGAATTTGGGTCAGAGCTTCTCTGGCCTCTGTCTTACCTGCTGAGAAAGGAGGGATATCAGGAATAACAATGACTTTACTGAGCATTTCAAATTATTTCCTCAGGCTTGAGTTGTAGCCATTCCCAGGTACCTCCATCAGCCCCTGACTGACTCCTGCTATGGCCACTCCAACCCAGGTAGGGACATGGTTAACTCACCTATGAGAAGCTCAGGCTTCTTCACCGCCAGTCAGCTACCTGACACCTCATCTTCTTTCCTGCCAGACACCAACAAACACCCAGCCTCCTTCCCACACCTTTTCCTGTGGACTATTAGGATGCACTACCTGGCCCAACTCAAGCCCCTCAGAGCTGCCCCTCAATGCCCCTGCATGGATTGCCATATCCTTGACCTCCAACAATGGGCAAACCACATGCTACTTGCACACCTCTGGCCTTTCTCTCTGGGGTGTGGGCTCCTTGATACCCTGCTGCATGCTGGAGGCTCCTGTTGCCTCTGCTTTGAGTAATCCTTCTGGGCTTTGCATCAGCCTTGCGTCAGGAGGAAGGCTGAGCATCCTACAAGAGCCAGGATCAGCCTTCAGAGAGGAATGGATTATAGATCACTGACAAGATGGAAAAAAGTCTTGGGAACAACTCGGAAAACAAAATGCCTCTTAAGTTTTCTGGGCCCCAGAGTGAGAAGAGCACCATTTCTTTCTCTCAAACAATATTATGACATCCTCACCAACTCCAAAGCCAAGAAGATGTAAAACAAAGACACATGTCTTAAAAAGGTGGAAATAGTTTCTGAATGTGTTCTGTGGCAGCAAAAACATTCAAATATTCATCTCCATCGAAAACTTCCCTATCTCCCAGAGGAGAGTCAGAGAAACTAACAAAGGGGATTGGAAGAAGCAAAAGATAAAGCTGAAGGGGTGGTGTGTCTGCCCCCACATCACCTGCTTCAAACTTAACTTTCAGTGCCAAAGCATTTGATACTGCTGGTCTGCTTTCCCAGCAACACTGGAGGTTTTGAATATGGAAAGTGCCAGCCATCGATCTGAAAGACATGGTCAGGACTGTAGAATCCTATAAATAGATAACAGTTTACAAAAGTTCTGGGCTAGGGCACCCACACAGGCTGTGGGTAGGTCCTTCTACCACTAAACACAACCACCTGTCAAACATAACACTTTGTAAAAGGGGGTTGGGAAAGAGTGAGCTGATGACTGACCAACGTGGGCAAGTGGAGAGAGAAGACATCAATCCTAAAGTGGGGCTAGTAAATCCAGGGTTGAGGATCTTGATGGACCCAAAGGACAGCGATCTCATGACTGCGCTGGGCAGGTGAGATCGACCATAGCTGTGAGCCCTGGAGCTCTGGCTTCTGATGAATAGAGAAGCCTCTCAGCAGGCTTGGTAGGAAATGTGGGGACCCGGGAGAACAGGAGAAGCGGGCTCCCCAAGGAGGACTAGGGGCGGAGCAGTGATCGGGGGACATCTGAAAGAGACCTGATGGCTAGCTCTGCTGGCCTTCCCAGAGAGCTGGAGTATCCACGAAGAAAGCAGAGCCCGGGCATCACAAGCTTCGAGAAAGTGGGGAAGCTCGACACAGACGCTAGGGATTGAGAGAACAGCACCTAGTGTCACCCGTAAGCCTGGATCTCGAGGCAAGAAGCAGAGTGTCTAGTGGTGGAGAGGGACGCCAGACCCAACAAAGAAGAGGCCGGATACCCATTCCCGGTGGGGAATCGCGATTCGCGGGACGCGGACTCCCGGGGCTGCCTCCCTCAGGTGAGAGGGGAGACGCAAACTGCGGGTGTGGAAGGCTGAGGTGTCTGGAGTCCGGCAGGTGCCGGGCGGGGATCTCTCACCTGCAGAGCACCAGGAAACTCAAGATCACCAGCAGCAGGAGTCCGAGTGTGCGGCCCGGCTTTCGCCCGATGCTCCACTTGCCCATCGCGCGATCGCGCAGCGCGCAGGGACCGCAGCTCGCACTGTAGCCGGGACTCAGCCGCGCGCGGGAAGCTCGGGACGGGGGGGCGGGGCCGCACTCTGGTCGCCCGGGCGACCGGACCGCGTCCCGCCCGGCTCGCAGGCGCTCATTGGCTGAGGCCTTAGGCCCCGCCCCATTCGTCACCGCCTAGCGTAGCGGGGGCGGAGCCTGCAACGGAGGCGGGGCGGGCTGCCTCCCGGAGCAGTTTCCAGGTCCCGGAAGGTTCCCGGGAGGCTCTGGGGGTCTCCCCCGCCCACCTGCCCCTAGTCTCAGGGAGGCGCTGGCTGTTTCTATTTTACTTCACGAGATATGCAAACAGGTGCAAAAATACTGGGCCAGTGTTGCCCAGTCCTTGCGCATCGTAGAGCACACCCCCCACCTCGCTACATTAGCAAGCATGTATTAAAGGCGCCTGCAAAGCCAACACGATGTTTTAAAACAATTCAGATTTTGAAGAAAAAAAAATTTGAAGTAGTGAAGTATCATATGAAAAGTCAGAACATTGTAGAATTTCCTTTAGACATATTTTATGACTTAGTGTAGCATGAGGGGTGGTGAGGTGGCCAAGAAGGAGCACCAAAATATTTCGTGCCTTTAGTTTCTTATTCTGGTCCTGACTCCCAGCACTTTCAATTTTTTATCTTTAAAAAAAGTCCAGATAAAACCCTCAAATTTTATGCCCTCAAATTCTTACGGGTACAGAATTATGTCACAAAGGATACTGTGTAATATTTGGGCAAACTTATGCTTTCTAAAAATCATATACCCAATTCATCCCAAGAACAAAATTCAGGTTTTACTGCAAAAAATCTGAAACATTTTCTAGGAAGGCTAAAGTTTTTTCAGAGCATCCGAGTTTCTAGAAAATATCCCCTGTTGCATGTTTCAAAACCACTTCCTACACTTGTACATAGTTTTGAACTTGTAAAGCTGATAGGAACAAAATGAGATTTTACTTCTCAGAACAAAGACATGCAGAGTTTGGTGTGAAGGTTCCTTTGACTAGCATTAGGCAAATATTTAGTATGGAGCAGAAGTTAAACCAAGGAGAGGAAAAAACAACCAAACAAGTTGCGGGGGGGGGGGGGGGGGGGGGCGGATAGCAGGGCCAGAAACAATCCTGGAGACATTTAGAGAGAGAAGTAGCTCCTCTTTCACACTCTACAAAATCAGTACCTTTTCCTCATTTTTTTTTTTTTTGGTAATTAGGCAGCCATTTATTTTTTTAATAATTATTTTATTTTATTATGTATGTTAATCACCATACATTACATCATTAGTTTTTGATGTAGTGTTCCATGATTTATTGTTTGCATATAACACCCAGTGCTCCATTCAATACATACCCTCTTTAATACCCATCACCAGGCTAACCCATCCCCCCACCTCCCTCCCCTCTAGAATCCTCAGTTTGTTTCTCAGAGTCCATAGTCTCTCATGGTTCATCTCCCCCTCCAATTTCCCCCCCTTCATTTTTCCCTTCCTACTATCTTCTTCTTCTTTTTAACATATAATGTATACTTTGTTTCAGAGGTACAGGTCTGTGATTCAACAGTCTTACACAATTCACAGCGCTCACCATAGCACATACCCTCCCCAATGTCTATACCCAGCCACCCCATCCCTCCCACCCCCCCACCACTCCAGCAACCCTCAGTCCATTTTTTAAAGACATATAATTGCTTCATAGTATTTTGGACTATGATGAAAATATTCTGATATAATTGGGATAAAAGCTAGCCCATGAGACATGGAGAAAGTGTCAAAGGTTAGCCCCCTTTTTACCTTTGGAGACCTATTCCTTGCACATACCCAACACTCACCCCTCAAACCTTGTGTATTGCTGGGCAGTAGTACAATCTATTACACATGAGGGTATCCTGAAATTAATAACCAATACCAGCATCTCCATATTTTTTCAGATATTAGTAAAAACCTGTTAACATGAGCTATAAAACCTCTGAAATTCTTAGCCCATCCTTGTATCCCTCGTTTTTATTTATGAAAGAAAACATAAATAGCTCTTTTAAAAAAATCATTAGCCCTTAACTTTCTGGGAAGCTCAGAACTATAGATACAGCTACCCACAATTTAGGAACAATTTCACTTTATCTGGCTTTAATGATACCACAGAGAGTGTTACAAAGATAGCATTAATCTGAGAGGTGTTTTGCTGAGGAGTCAAGATTTTTGGTTTTTAAAATATTAGCAAGATACTCCTTCAAAATACTCCTTTCCAAAATGTGTAATGAGTTTAACCCAAAGCAGACAATGAAATACTCAAATCCTGGGAACAGAAGCTACAGTTAAATGAACTGACCTGGTGGAGATGTAAAAACGTGGTCTGGCAAGGCTCATGGATGGAAACAAATCCCTGATGCTCAGGAATCAATCTTCATAGGCTACCTTTCTGGTGTCAGGGTTTTGGTTTAGAAAACATACAAAACATTTTTTTTTTTTTAAATAAAATCCTGTTGACATCCTCAGCCCACGACTCTGAGTTAGAGCTCCAACAGACCCAGAGAGCACAGTTCCTTCTTTGAGAAGTCACCTCTCCCACATAGTATACAAAGAACCCTGGGCGGGGGGGGGGGGGGGGGGGGGGGGGGGCGGTAATAAAAGCTACAGTCATTCAGAATCAGTACAGTGGGGGCTCTCAAGAAAGATAATCATATCAAACTAACCTTATTGGCTGTTTTATTTTTATTTTTAATAGGTAACAAACAGGTTTATAGATCAATTATTCATTTATTCACGTCTTATTTTTTAGTGCACTGTGCTAATGCCTTAAGTATAATGTGTCTGAATTTTAGAAAAACATTTGATGAAGTCTTTCCTAAAGTCATGAGAAAAAGATGCAAAATGTGGCTTCTGTAGAGCAGCTATTTGGGTCCCTGGCCCATGATACAACCAGCTCTTCTTCACCCTCCTCCTTATAGACAGACACCTGGACCTGCCCTCCCCACCCACCCTCTCCAGCTCTTTTGCTCCATGTTATGTGACAAGACCTGTTATGATGTCAAGTTGTGAAAGAGTCTTGAGCAAAGAAATTAAGAAGGGGCGCCTTCTTAAATTAAGAAGGGGAGGGCGCCTGGGTGGCTCAGTTGGTTAAGGGACTGCCTTTAGCTCAGGTCATGATCCCAGGGTCCTGGGATCGAGTCCCGCATCGGGCTCCCTGCTCTGCGGGGAGCCTGCTTCTCCCTCTCCCACTCCCCCTGCTTGTGTTCCCTCTCTCGCTGTGTCTCTCTCTGTCAAATAAATAAATAAAATCTTTTAAAAAATAAAGAAAGAAAGAAAGAACATGGAATTTCTGGGAATAAATGAGGGCAATTTCAACCATAGACAAAAAGAAAATAGAAAGTCCCAGGAAGGTGATTTTGGCTTTGGAAAAAGAAATAGGAAGCAGATCCAAGTTAAGATAAGTAGTCAAGGCTTCTCACTCCAAGAGATGTGTCAGTGGGACTGGAAGGGACCTGTATCCACTGGGGAGGGATGCACTGAACTTCATCATTGGCCTTTGTAATCCAAAAATATCACTTTTCAGCCTCAGCCTTTGGAAGGCAGAAAAGCCAAAGACCTAATTCAATATTTCATTCGTTAAGAAGTAAGCAACCAATGTTTAATGACTACTATGTGCTGAACAGTTTTAGGTGCTTACAGTACATCAGTGGACAAAACAGATGAGGGTCCTTCCCTTTGAAATTTATACTTTAGCTGAGGAAGAAAGACAACAAAAATTAAGAAATGAATAAGTAAATTGTAGAGTATGTCCACCAGTAATAAATTGCACTGCAAAAAGAAAGTAGATAAAAGAAGGGGATTGTGAGCGTTGGGGGGAGGGGTGTGCACAGAGGAAGCCACTGAAACAATGTTAACTGAGCAAAGATCTGAAAGAGGTAAGAGTTAACCATGCATGCAAATATCTGGAGGAAGGGCTATGCAAGCAGAGAGAACCCACAGTGCAAAGGCTCTCAAGCAGGAGCATGACAGGGTGTTCTGGGAACTGCAAGATCCCCATGGGAAGTGAAAGGGAGGTGGAGAACTACAGACAGTGAGGTCAGAGAAGTACAGGGGCCTAATGATGGAAGGCCTTTCAGAGGAGGACTCTGACTCCAAATGAAATGGGAGCCATTGCAGGCTTTGGACGTCAATTATGCTTTGAAAGACTCCTCTGGTTGCTGTGCTGAGGTTCACCAGAAGTGGGCAAGAGCAGGAGAAAGGAGACCCGCTCTGAGGCAGCAATCCCAGTGAGAGATGATGCTGGCCCGCACATGGGTGGTAGGAAGGAGGTGGTGGGAAGTGTTGGATTTCTGGAAAGAGTTTGAAAGCAGAGACTGGCGGATTGTCGTGATTCCAGGATCATTTGTCGGGTGAGAGAAATAAGGAGGATTCAAGAATGACTCCAACATATCAGAAGCACAACTTGGGCTGGTTGAGTTTGAGACATCTGTGAACGTGCTAGTAGAAATATCACGTAAGCTATTGAATGCACAAGCCTGAAGTTCAAGAGAGAGGTCTGGCATGGAGATATAAATTTACACATTGATATATAGTTGGTATTTAAAGGCATGAGCCTGGGTGAGATCACCAATGAAGTAAGTGCAGGCAGAGAAAGAGGACCAAGGATGAGCCCTGAGGCACCTGACACTGAGAAAAGAGGAGAAACCAGCAAAGTTGAACTAGAAGGAGCTGCCATAAGGCAGGAAGAACACCCAGAAAAGATGGCATCCTGAACACCAAGAAAGAGAAGTTACCAAGGAGGAAGCAGTAATGACCTATGTTACATGGTGCTGACAGGTCAAGTTAAGGAAAGGCTGATAAGAATCAGTGGATTCAGTACATGGAGGGTTTTGGTGACTAGGATGCAGGCAGCTTAGGTGGAGGTGGGAGTTAGGGTCAGAGAAGCTGACTGGAATGGGTTTAGAGAGGATGAAGAATCTAAGAGTGAAAGGGGAATCAATAATTGGAACAGTAGCTGGTGGTTTTTAACTCGGAGTCAGGGGTAGTATTCTATCTTCATTTCTATTTTAGATAGAAACTACCACATACTTGCACGCTGATAGTGATCATGATCAAAAGAGAGTGAAAACTGTGAAGTAGCAGAGCCCTTGCAGAATCTCTGGAGCAATATCCTTTATCCTTGAGTAGGTGAAGTGGATAGGGGCTGGTGACCGAGTCAGCATATATAGGATCATTTAAGGTATCACTGCATTCTCTGTGATAGAATGATCACTTAGGTTAATTTCAAATACAGACAGTGCAACATTGTCAGAAATGAGAACTGGATTCATCATATGAATTTGTTGTTAATATCTGATTATTAACTTTAAAATGTAGGTATACATTTCAGACGTGACATGAAGTAAAACATTAAAATTTTATTGATAAGTTTAAGCAAAATAAAATAATGATTAATGATTATTATGAAAACTATTACCATAATGTACAGAAGTAATTTTTTTGCATGTTCATAATTTTTTATTCAGATATAATTGACATATAACATTATATTCATTTTAGATGTATAAGATAATGCTTAAAAGTATGTACATATTGCAAAATGATCACGACAGTAAGTCTAGTTAATATCTATCACCACGTACAGTTACAAATTTGTTTTTATTGTGATGAGAACATTTAAGATTTACTATCTTAGCAACATTCAAATATACAATACAGTATTATTAGCTATAGTCAACATGCTGTACATTATATCCCCATGACATATTTATTTTATAACTGGAAGTTTGTACCTTTGACCTCCTTCACCCATTTCACCCACCACCCATTCCCTGCCTCTGGCAACTACCAATCTGTTCTCTGTAGCTGAGTTCAGTATTTGTTTGTTTTTTAGATTTCACATATAAGTGAGATCATACAGTATTTGTCTTTTTGCCTGACTTATTTCATTTAGCATAATGCCCTCAAGGTCCATCCATGTTGTTGCAAGTGGCTTAATAATATTCTGGGATATGTGTGTCCATAATGTACAGAAGTAATTATTAAGAACTTTCAAATTCTTAAGCACCTGGAGAAATACATTAATAGCCAGTAAGAATATTAAGAGAGTACATTAGCTTTATAAGTTCTAAGAAAGAATATGATATCTTCTCTGAGCCAACAAATGTATGTAAATAGATGATCTTTAAAAAATAAAGAAGATAGGGGTGCCTGGGTGGCTCATTCAGTTAAGCATCCGACTCTTGGTTTCAGCTCAGGTCATGATCTCAGGGTTATGAGATCGAGCCCCGCGTTGGGCTCCGCGATCAGCAGGGAGTCTGCTTAACATTCCCTCTCTTCCTCTTCCCTCCCCCTACATGCACTCTCTCTCTCCTCTCTCTCTCTAAAATAAATAAATAAACCTTAAAAAAATAAAGAAGATAGACATATATTTATATAGCATAAAATTTAAAATATACATAATAATTAAGAGCTATCAATATTGTTATATCATGGGGTGCCTGGGTGGCTCAGTTGGTTGAGCAACTGCCTTCGGCTCAGGTCATGATCCTGGAGTCCCGGGATCGAGTCCTGCATCGGGCTCCCTGCTCAGCGGGGGGTCTGCTTCTCCCTCTGACCCTCCCCCCTCTCCTGCTCTCTCTCTCTCAAATAAATAAATAAAATCTTTAAAAAAATATATTGTTATATCACAATTTTATCACTTTAGAACTGTTTGATGTCTACCATTCATAACATTAAACAGCATACTTTTTGTAAGCTGAATTTAATTGTATCACATAATTTCATTGCAGCTGTGAGTCTTGGAAAAAGGTCTTCTTTGGGAATTCTTGCCACCTTGAAATTTCATGAGGAGGAAAAGTTACAACATGATATACAGCTACATCTATGGTAAATCATGTTCAATCCAGATAGAACAAAGAATGGACAACATGTGAAAAAAGGATGAAAGCATTAAACAAAAATTAGGCACACTTTGTTCTCACTACCAAACTTCAAAAAGACAGACTTATAATATTTTAAGAAGACAATTTCTTATAGATTTGAGTCTAGTGAGGCTAAAAATAAAGTCTCAAAATAATTGCTCTATCTTGCTATTTTCAGTCATTTCCAACTGCCAAAAGATTTTTTTAAATCTGCCCAACTTATGGTTCCCAGGTGTGAAGTTCCTTCTACAATACATGTCACTGAAAACCTTTTTCCCAAATTATATTTTACTATGCACCAGTTAGTGATATGAAATATCCATATTTTGTATATCAGATATCTGGACATATAGGAACAAACAGAAATTTTCTTAAAGCTTGACAGCATAATAAATTAATGATGAATTTAGCTATGCTTCTCCTTTACTTTGTTACCATGATTAAGAAATAAGTCTAGCACAGCAAACTAAGAAATATTTATAAAATGAAAAATTAGGAAATACAGGTGCTATGTATTTGTCATTGGCAAAGGACAAACGTGGCTAAAGCCATAAATGATTTAGGAATTACAAATGTGTAGCTTCATTTATGACCTTCAGCTCCATATTTAGAAAGTAATTTCAGCATAGTATAAAGTAAGCATTTGTCAACCAAAAACAAATTCTTTGACACCCAAGATATTTTGAAACTCTCTTGTCCTTTTACTTTATGCAAGATGTTCAGAAAGATTGAGTAGCAGCTAATGCATGTTTAAAAAAAAAATTAAGCTTTAGCAAAAGAAAGCCTTAATACTATACTTTACAGAAAATAATAGCAACATAGGAGGCCATACAAACAGCAAATGATTTATTTTCTTGAACCTGCTGAAGAAGAAACACATTGATATGCTTTGAGAGGAAAATTTATCCTAACATAACACTTGCTGAGGAATACTAATACCCTGTGAAAATGAAAGCTGAAATGCAGATGAAATTTCAGAGGTTATTTTTGTTATCTCAAAGTATAGTTACATTACTCCATTGCTACATTTTTACATTCAGTATTTAAAAGGATACATGTTTAGGGGAATGCAAATCAAAGCGACAATGAGACAACATTTCACACCCACTAGGATGGCTATAGTAGTAAAAAAAAAAAAAAAAGATTAAAGCAAGTGTTAGTGAGGATGTGGACAAATTAGAACCCTCATTCATTGTTGGTGGGAACATAAAGTGGTGCAGCAACTTAGGAAAACAGTTTGGTGTTTCCCCAAAAAATTAAGCATAGTGTTACCATATGTCCCATCAATTCCACTCCTAAGTATATACCCAAGAGAACTGAAAAGATACGTTCACACATAAACTTGAGTGTGAATGTTCATGGTAGCATTATTCACAATAGCCAAAAAGTAGAAAGAACTCAAATGTCCACTCATTGATGAATGGATATTCACAATATCCATACCAAATGTGGTATCCAGATAACAGATTTTAATTCATCCCTAAAAAGGAATGAAGTACTGATGTATGCTTCATGAATGAATCTACAGACATTATGCAAAGTGAAAGAAGCCAGTCACAAAGGGCCACATATTGTATGATTCCATCTACATGAAATGTCCAGAATAGGTGAATACATAGAGATGAAAAGTAGATTAATGTTGCCAGGAGCTGGGGAGGGGTGCAGGGGAGTGACTGTTAATGGGTACAGGATTTCTTTTCAGAGTGATGAAAATGTTCTGGATTTAGAAGATGGTTACAACAATTTTATGAATATACTACACTAAAAACTACTGAATTGTAAATTTTAAAAGGGTAGATTTTCTCATATATGAACCATATCTCAATTTCAAAAACTTTTCTCAAATGTAAAATACTTCTATTTGTCTTTTTCTATATATAGAACAAGAAATATTTGCTTTATATATTGAGACTAAATGTTTAGGAACATACAACTCTAGAATTATATCTTTTCATGAGTTGAATCTTTTATCCTATCAGTAATTCTCTATATCTAGTAACACCTATTATCATTCAGTCTACTTGCCTGATATTAATATGGTCACTCCAGCTTTTTTTATAAGAATTTGCATGGTATGTATATATTTATATTTTTAATTGAGGTATAATTGACATATTTTATATTAGTTTCAGGTGGACAACACAGTGATTCAACAATTATATACATTACAAAATGCTCACTACAATAAGTGTAGCTACCATCCATCACCATACAAAGTTATTGCAATATTATTGACTATATTCCCTATGCTGTAATTTCATCCCTATGATTTATTTTGTAACTGGAAGTTTGTACTTCTTTTTTTTTAAAGATTTTATTTATTCATTTGAGACACAGAGATACAGAGAGAGAGAGAGAGAATGAGCAGGGGGAGAGGCAGAGGGAGAGGGAGAAGCAGGCTCCCCGCTGAGCCAGGAGCCCGATGTGGGGCTCGATCTGATCGTGACCTGAGCCGAAGGCAGATGCTTAACCATCTGAGCCACCTAGGAGCCCCAAATTTGTACCTCTTAATCCCCTTTATCTATCTCACCCCATACCCTCATCCCCTCTGGCAACCATCAGTTTGTTCTCTGTATTTATGAGTCTGTTTCTGTTTGTGCATTTGTTTTTTTAGATTCCACATATAAGTGAAAAATCACAGTATTAGACTTTCTTTGACTTATTTCACTTAGCATAATACCCTCTAGGTCTATCCATATTGTCATGAATGGCAAGATTTCAGTCTTTTTATGGCTGAGTAATACTTGAATATAGAGATACTTTTTCTATGTGTGATATATATATATATATATATATATCAGAACTTCTTTATCCATTCATTTATCCATGGATATTTGAACTGCTATATCCTGGCTATCGTAAGTAATGCTGCAATAAACACAAAGGTGCACATATTTTTTTGAATTAGTGTTTTTGTTTTTTTCAGGTAAATACCAAGTAGTGAAATTACTGGATCATATGGTATTTCTATTTTACATTTTTTAAGAAACCTCCATACTGATTCCCATAGTGGCTGCAAGAAATTTACCTTCCCACCAACAATGCATAAATGTTCCCTTTTATCCACATCCTCGCTGACACTTGTTATTTCTTATTTTTTTGATACTAACCATTCTGACTGGTGTAAAGTGATATCTCATTGTGGTTTTGATTTGCATTTCCCTTGTGATTAGTGACATTGAGCATCTTTTCATGTGTCTGTTGACCATATCTGTATGTCTTCTTTGGAAAAACGTTTATTCATGGTCCTCTGCCCATTTTTAAATCAGATCATTTGGGTTTTTGGTGTTAAGTTGTATGAGTTATTTATATATCTTGGAAATTAACTCCTTTATCAGCTGTATCATTTGCAAATACTTTCTCCCATTCAGTAGGTTGCCTTTCCACTTTTTGGTGGTTTCCTCCGTTGTGCAAAAGTTTTTAGTTTGGTATAGTCCCAGTTGTTTATGTTTGCTTTTATTTCCCCCACCTAGGGAGACATATCTAGAAAAATATTGCTAAGGCTGATTTCCAAGAGTTTACAACCTATGTTTTCTTTTAGGAGTTTTATGATTTCAGGTCTGACATTTAGGTTGTTAATCCATTTCAAGTTTACTTATATATATATAAGAAAGTGGTCCAGTTTCATTCTTTTGCTTGTAGTTGTCCAATGTTTCCAACACCATTTATTAGAGAGACTGTTTTTTCCCCATTGTATATTCTTGTTACCTTTGTTGTAAACTAATTGACCATATAGGCATGAGTTTACCTCTGGGCCCTCTATTTTGTACTATTGATCGATATGTCTATTTTTGTACCAGTTCCATACTGGATTACTATAGCTTTGTAATATAGTTTGAAATCTTGGATTGTGATATCTCTTTGTTCTTCTTTCTCAAGATTGCTTCAGCTAGTTGGGGTCTTTTGTGGTTCAACACAAATTTTAGGATTCTTTGTTCTAGTTCTGTGAAAAACACTATTGGTATTTTGATAAAGATTACATTGAATTTGTAGGTTGCTTTGGGTAATATGGATATCTGACAATATTAATTCTTCCAATTCATGAGTATGGTATATTTTTCCATTTATTTGTGTTGTCTTTAATTTCTTTCATCAATGTCTTATAGTTTTCAAAGTATAGGGTTTTCACTTCCTTAGTTAAATTTATTCTTGGTATTTTATTCTTTTTGATGTAGTTGAAAATGGGATCATTTTAATTTTTCTTTCTGCTAATTCATGCATGGTATTTTTTTTAAAAAAGATTTTATTATTTATTTGCCAGAGAGAGCGAGAGAGCGAGAGTAAGAGCAAGTAAGAGAAACAGAGAGTGCACAAGCAGGGGGTTGGACAGGCAGAGGGAGAAGCAGACTCCCTGCTGAGCAGGGAGCCTGATGGGGGACTCGATTCCAAAATCCTGGGATCATGACCTGAGCTGAAGGCAGACGCTTAACCGACTGAGCCACCCAGGTGTCCTGCATGGTATGTTTTTTATCTTAATTTTCTATCATGTTGGGTACTATGTTGAAGGTGTATCTCTTGTAAAACTTATGTATTTCATTTTTTATTGTGTCTGACAACTTCTAACTTTTAATCTGAGGGTTTAGTACATTTACAAAATTTACTGTGGTAAATTTTTATATATATATATATATATATATATATTTTTTTTTTTTTTATTTTTTTAATTAATGAGAGAGAGCACATGAGAGGGGGGAGGGTCAGAGGGAGAAGCAGACTCCCCGCCGAGCAGGGAGCCCGATGCGGGGCTCGATCCCGGGACTCCAGGATCATGACCCGAGCTGAAGGCAGTCGCTTAACCAACTGAGCCACCCAGGTGCCCCTATTTTTATTTATTTCTATTATCTTAATATGTGTTTTCTACTTGTACTTATTTTTTACTTTATTGTCTACTCCTTTTTACCTTTTATTGGTTAAGTTTTTTAGTTGCTTTTTTTTTTTCCTCATTCTATTTGTCCCCTTCAGGTTTTTTGGGGTTCTTCTAACTTTCAAAAAGTTAGAAGCATTATATACATTAAACAGTTAAGCTAAATTTATTAACATACATATTCAACAAAGTCTAAAGTTAGTATCTGAGAATTATAGAAAGCTTAGATCCCCCCCTTTTTTTTTTGCTATCACAGCCCTTTCTATAGATATTTTCTCCCAGTCTTAGAATTTTATACAGATTTTGCCCTCAAATTAGACATTAATATATTTTTTTATTGAATTAATGTTTGTTCACATGTATTTGCATATTCGTCGACATCCTTCCTTTGTTTCGCATTTTTTCTTGAATCTCAGACCTTACTAATGGGGTCATTTTCTTTCTGCTGACATATGTTCTTTAGGATATCTTTTCTCCACTGAAGTTTACTGAGAGACTTAAGCTGTAATGCCCTAAGGCATCCATGGTCTGTAATGAAATAACTTTCCTAGTATGCATCTATAATATTACAATAAGAAACTAATCACTGTAAATATTTTCTGTAAGGTGTTATCTTACAGAATCTCAGTTAAGAAAGGCTGCCTCAGAATTCCCTTTAGCACATGGATCTTTTGATGATATAAAATCTTTTGGCCCTTGTTTGTCTGTAAGGTCTATATTTTGTGTTCTTTTGCTTTGTTTTTCATGAAGGACAGTGTTGCTGGGTAAAGAGTTCTAAGCTGTGAGCCCTTTTCTCTAAGCACACTGAAAACAACATTACATCTTCTGGATAGTATTGTTGCATTCATAAAAAAATGACACATGTATGGAGCTGAGGTATAATAACAAGAAGAGATATAAATCAGAGAGACATGTATTCAAACATCTCTTTGAACCTTGGTTTCTCCATCTACAAAGTGGAAAAGCTGCATTGTTGCTAAGATTAAAAATAACATATATATTACCTGAAATATAATACATACATATGATCTTCAGGATTATTATTTCTGTTTTTCTCCCTTGATCTATAGTTTATCCCTAGATTTTATGGGTTTGAGTTATAGCCCCAGAGAATAAAGTTTTATGTAGAAATTGTGTGGGTGCATGATAAAATTCTCCTTCAGTGAGCCAAACATTCAGACTAGTGGGAGAGAAGATCATCTGACTCCTTAGTCCTCATCCCAAGCAGGAAGTTTCCTTCTTCCCTTTTGACATCAGATTATTTGCTAAATTTGTTGAAGCTCCTAGGCACCATATCTAACTAGGTGATAAGATCTTGTTATAGTGCAATGGTTCAAATTTAGGTCATGTGATATAATTTGATTATAAAAATGTGATTCATTTCCAATGGTGTCATTTGAGGAAGTTCATTTGACTAATATTTGTCCACTATCAGTAAGAGCCTTGACTATATCCAGATAGTTGAGGAATAGTAAGACACAGAGTGCTCCATGCCAGGCTTTGCTGTCATACCTGTCAGAAACAAGCAACCAAATTGCTATACCTTCTCTGATTCATATGACCCATAAAGGCACCTTGGAGACACGCAGACTGTAGGTAAATGTCTGAAGACATTGTTCATGGCACCTTGTATTCCCTCCCTTTTACACACACACACACACACACACACACACACACACACACTAGGAATTTGCCAATCAGCATATACGGTACTTTCTCTGGCATAGAGAGAGCAGTAATCCTTACTCTCTCTTAAGCCAGAGTCTCTTTTCTCCCTTCCAACTGAATATGAAGAGTCAGAAATAAAATTTGTTATTATTTTATTCATATCTGCCTAAAGGCACATTTGATTAGAGAATGAGAATATGCTAAGGATTAGGCATTTAGGTAAATCAGTCATTAAATATTTTGAAGACTTTTTAAAGCCTAAAAATAGGCATCATGTGGATATACTATAATATTCATAACAATTTCCTTTTTTATTTTTTAGGTTATTTTTACATTTTTGCTATTGTAGGCAACACTGATATTCTCAACATAAATCTTCCTACTAAAAAAAATGCTTGTAGATGAACTCTAACAATCCTAGAAATGTATTATAACACAGTCTTACAGCATGGGTTCATTTGTAGTTTGTATGTATGAACCACTCTTCCTTTTCTCAAACAGGATGATCTAGGGAGAAAAGAAAGTCTGACAGTAAGAAAGTGTAAGCCTATTCAGTATAGGATGAGAACGACACTGAATTGAATTTTGGGGATGAAGGCAGATCTCAACGTTTATGAAACATAAAAGCAGGGGTAGGGATGACTCACCTCATTGTCTTCTGGATGGAGCCAAGCACCAGGAAGGTAAAGTGTTTCCTGAGGTCCAATAATTGAATATCGCCCAAGGTTACGTCCATTGATGAACGCAAATCCAGAATTCCAGGTCTGGAAGGAATGGAGTCTTAAGACATAGGAACAGATTCACACTGGCAAGGTAAAACCTAAGGCACTTTTGGGAGTGAGAGCAAGACTCAATGCTTTGTGGCACTGAAAGTGGCAGTGAGTTTAGAATGGGATATTCTAGAAACTCTACTAAGCTGTAGCTGGTGTAGGGATGACAGAAAAACATGAACCAAACCTTTAATGCTAATGCTACTGTTGTTCCTGACCCATGATATATAATGCTATGGTTTTTTAAAAACAGTTGTTCTGTTTCCAGAGATAAGTATTAGGTAATAAAGATGAATGCTAATTCTAAGAACCATTATAAAAGCTATACATTTTTAAAAATCTGCTTGCAATACAATAATGAGTGACAGGACCAAGATCTAGGCAAAGAAAACTGAGAGACAAGAAGACATTGAGAAAGTTTTTCCAATAGAGGCATCTGCTTATTTGGGAAGAGATGGCTGAGAAGCTGAGCAGAACATTTTATAGCTTCACAAGCTTAGGGAACAAAAACTGAATACCAAGGAACCTTATTAAATAATTTACATTGTGGGTTGTGATCCTGAGGGCCTATACCCAAGGAGAAGAGTCAATTAGAAATAGTCTGGCCATTGTATAGAAGCCTTGATTCAAATCATTTCCATCCTCATAATTGTAGTAAGGTGATTACTAGTGCACTTAATCAACTCCAGAGATGGATGTAAATTCTCTGACATCATCTTAGGCTTTAAGTTATTTCTAGCATTTTTCATATATAATTTTTGGAACTCAAAAAAATCAAGCAGATGGGGGTGGGGAATACAATATAATAAAAAAAAAATACAAGGAACAACAGACAATAAAAATAGATGCACAGGTGATGCAGATAATGGACTTATAAGTCTCAGGCTTTAAAAGAATTGCCTATTAGTATGCTCATAGGGATCAAAGACAAGAGCTAAAATTTTGACAGAGAAATGGAAACTATAAAAAAGTCTAAAGTTAGAGAATGAAAATTCTAAAATTAAAAAATGTAATAATTAAAATTAATAATTTAACAGATGTTTTGAATAGCAGACTAGATACAACTAAATAGAGAATATAGCTAAATATAGAATTAATAAAGTGAATAATAGGAAAGAAAGTTTTCAAAATTAAGCTCAGAGAAAAGAAGAATGAGAAACAGACAAGACAGGAAGAGACAAAAGGAGATATAACAAAATGGTTCTAACATAAAATTGGAGCCTCTGAAATGCTCCAGTTAAAAAACAAAGATTGCTGGACATTAAATAAAGCAGTTATATGATATTTATAAGAAAACTTTCTGAAATATAAAGGAATTGTAAAAATAAAAGAATAACAGAAAACGATAAAATAGATAAACCTTAAGCGAAAGGAAGTTACTATAGCTCTATTAATATCAGAAAAATTTGACATTAAGGCAAGAAGCACTATTAGAGATAAAGAGGAACCATCTCCTGATAATAAAATTCTTAATCTACTCTGAGTGATAATGATATATAGAAAAGCTAAAGTATAGATTCAGAATATATAAGCAAAATTGATGAAATAACAGGAGAAATAAAATTTAAAACCATAATGGAAAATTTTCAAACAATGTTTCAATAGCTAATAGATAAAGCAAACAGGATTCACTAAAGACATAAAACATTTAAAATAAGGTAATTAACAAAGTTGAACTCATTGACATATATAGAACATTGATCTAATACATGCAGAATATACCTATTCTTTCAAGTATACATAATAATCTTTATAACTTTGATCCTATATTGGACTAAACAAACGTTATATTTTAAAGCTCTCAGACCACAGTGCAAACAAGAAATTGATAACAAAAAAAATTACTATAAAGTATCCAAATATTTGGAAAATAAGAAACATGTACACTTCTAAATAACACAGAGGCCAAAGCAAAAATCATGAGGAAATTCGTAACATATTTGAATTGATTGGTGATGAAAATAAAACATATAAAAACATGGAGTATATATCCAGAATAGGCAATTCCATAGACACAGGAAGAAAATTATTGTTTGTCAGGGGCTGAGGGGAAGGGAAGATGGGAAGTAAGTGCTTAATGGGTACAGGGTTTCCTGTTAGAGTTATAAAACTGTTTTGGAACTAGATATAAGGAAGAGTTGCATTCATTGTAAATGTACCAAATACCTCTGGATTGTTCACTTTAAAATGATTAATTTTATGTTAATGTAAATTTCACCTCAATAAATGTTTTAAACTTATGGGATACAACCAAATTCATAGTTAAATGAAAAATCACCTAAATTCATATGTTAAAAAGAGTAAAGACTAAAAGTCAGTTATCTAATCACCCATCTCAAGAAATTACAAAAAGAAAGAAGATAACTCCTAAGATAAAAAGTAGAATAAACAAAATACACCTTCAGAGTGGCTAGTATCAAATAAACAAACAAGATATAGCAAGTGTTGGCAAGGATGTGAAAATGGAACCCTCATGCGCTGTTGGTGGGAATGCAAACTGGCACAGCTACTGTGGAAAACATTATGGAGGTTCCTCAAAAATTTAAAATAGGATTACCATATGATCCAATAATTCCACTACTGTGTATATACCCAAAGAAAACAAAAACATTAATTCAAAAAGATATATGTACCTCTGAAACAAATAATACATTATATGTTAAAAAAAAAAAAAAGAAAGAAAAAGATAGCAGGAAGGGAAAAATGAAGGGGGGGAATCAGAGGGGGAGACGAACCATGAGAGACTATGGACTCTGAGAAACAAACTGAGGGTTCTAGAGGGGAGGGGGGTGGGGGGATGGGTTAGCCTGGTGATGGGTATTAAAGAGGGCACGTACTGAATGGAGCACTGGGTGTTATATGCAAACAATGAATCATGGAACACTACATCAAAAACTAATGATGTAATGTATGGTGATTAACATAATAAAATTTTAAAAATGTAAAAAATAAATAAATAAATAAAAAGATATATGTACCTCTGTTTATTACAGCATTATTTATATTAGCAAATATGGAAGCAACCCAAGTGTCCATGGAGAGATGAATGGATAAAGAAGATGTGGTGTGTGTGTGTGTGTGTGTTTGTGTGTATATATATATATACACACACAATAGAATATTACTCAACCACAAAAAAGAATGAAACCTTGCCATTTGCAACAATATGGATGGACCTAGAGGACCTAAGTGCTACGTGAAATAAGTCAGACAGAGAAAGACAAATACCATGTGATTTCACTCATATGTGGAATTTAAGAAACAAAACAAACGAACAAATGAAAAAAGAGACAAATGAAAAAACAGACTCTTACATACAGAGAACAAACTAGTGGTTGACAGAAGGGAAGTGGGTAGAGGGATGGGTGAAATAGATAAAAGAGACTGTGAGTACACTTATATTGATGAGCACCAATGTATACAATTGCTGAATCACTATATTGTACACCTGAAACTAATATAACATGATGTTAATTATACTTGAATAAAAAACTTTAAAATGCAAAATAATAGGACTACATGATAGGGGAAATTATTAGTATTTAAAAGTTGTGGGGCACCTGGGTGGCTCATTCAGTTAAGCATCTGCCTTTGGCTCAGGTCATGATCTTGGGGTCCTGGGATTGAGCCCTATGTCAGGCTCCCTGATCAGCAGACTCTGCTTCTCCCTCTCGCTCTCCTCTGACCCTCCTCCCGACTTGTGCTCTATCTCTCTCTCTCAAATAAATAAACAAAATCTTTTTTAAAAAGTTGAACAATTAAAATAATATGTATTAGAAACATACTAAAATGTTTAATATATTTTTATTTTAAAATAGTTTCAGATCTATAAAAAATTTGCAAAGATAGTGCAGGATTTCACAAAAAAACAAAATAATATGAATAATAATAATAAAGAAATGGCAGAAATGAAACAGAAAAAAACTATATAATATGGTAAAAGTCACAGCCAACCATTGATTCTTTGAAAGATTAATAATTTGGTAATGTTCTGATGAAACTTATCAAAACAAAAAGAGACATTACTACAGATGACCTAAACATTAAAAATGAACAATTTAAACATAACACATTGAAAATTCAAAGGAAATGGAAAAATTCCCAGAAAAATAAATTTTATTAAAACTAACCTTTTTTTTAAAAGATTTTATTTATTTATTTGAGAGAGAGAGCACGAATCAGGGGGAGGGGCAGAGGGAGAGAGAGGGGCAGAGGGAGAGAGAGAAGCAGACTCCCCGCTGAGCAGGGAGCCCGATGCAGCGCTCGATCCCAGGACCTTAGGAACATGACCTGAGCCGAAGGCAGACACTTAACCGACTGAGCCACCCAGGCGCCCCTAAAATTAACTTTTTTTTTTAAGATTTTATTTATTTATTTGAGAGAGAACGAGCGGGGGGGGGGGGGGGGACAGAGGGAGAGAGAGAAGCAGGCTCCCCGCTGAGCAGGGGCCAGACATGGGGCTCAATCCCAGGACCCTGGGATCATGACCCGAGCTAAAGGCAGACGCTTTACCGACTGAGCTACCCAGGCGCCCCCCTAAAATTAACTTTTAAAGAAACAAAATCTGACTAGTACTTTAATTTTGAAGGAATTTAATCCACACTTACAAACTTTCCCACAAAGAAAAAGCCAACCCTAAATAGCTTCACTAGTAAAATCTACCAAACACGTAAGTAATACCAGGCTTACACAGACTCTACTTCCCAAATCATTTATGGGGGTCTTAAAACGTGGTACCAAAACATGACAAAGATGTCTCAGTCACAAACATAAACACAAAAGAAGTCTTAATATTTATAATAGCCAAACACTGGAAATAATACAAATGTCTATCAGCAGTAGGATGGTTAAATAAAGTATGGTATTTTATGAAATGGAACCCCATACAATAGTGAAAATGAATAAATCACCACAACATCACTTAATGGTTGAATCTTAGCAAAAAAGAAGCCACATGAAAAAAGATGCTATACAATTCAATTTACATGAAGTAAAAGAGGAAGCACTGAATTGGAGTGTTAGAAGTCAAGATAATGTTTCACTTTTAGGGACAAGGAGAGACAGTGATTGGGAGGGGTGCTGACAATATTTTATTTTTTTCATCTCAAAAGAAGTACATGGTGTTCACTTTGTGATAGTTTATTGAATTGTGCATTTATTATGTGCATGTATGTCACTATGTGTGTTTATATATAAAAAGCTATACGAGGTATAGTATTTTTAAAAAGCAAGTTGCAGAATATAATTTAGGGAGTGAACCCATTAGTGTAAAAAGTAATTGTGTATATGTTTAGGCAAAGTTATATATGAAATCCCACAAACTGTTGGTGTCACCAGCCTAACCCCCTGAATTCAGGAAATTTCTAGTAGAAGCTTCTGCCTGTCAATGTTATCTTTTAGGAACTAAACTCCTAGAGGCTTCTGCCTAGCTGTTGATTTTACCTTTTAGAAAGGAACCAATGGTAAGCGCTGTGAATTGTGCAAGACTTTTGAATCTCAGATCTGTACCTCTGAAACAAATAATGCAATATATGTTAAGAAAAAAAAAAAGAAGAAGAAGAAGAGAGTAGCGGGAGGGGAAGAGTGAAGCGGGGGAAATCGGAGGGGTAGACGAACCATGAGAGACGATGGACTCTGAAAAACAAACTGAGGGTTCTAGAGGGGAGGGGGGTGGGAGGATGGGTTAGCCTGGTGGTGGGTATTGAGGAGGGCATGTTCTGCATGGAGCACTGGGTGTTATGCACAAACAACGAATCATGGAATGCTACATCAAAAATTAATGATGTAATGTATGGGGATTAACATAAGAATAAAAAAAAAAGGAACCAATGGACTGCCAGAATAGAAAAAGAAACATTTGAGGGCCACATCTGTGCAGATGAACCAGAAAGTGCCAGAAGTGACCTCAGCCTCATGATGATGTTAAAATCCCCTTCTAAATATTCATCCCAAGCCCTAATAAAAGGGTCTGCTTTCCCATCTTCAGGGAGACAGAACTTTGAAAATTATTCCCCACAATCTCCTTGTTTGTATAAATAAATGACTTGTGAGGCAACTCCATTTGGTGTAGTCTGTCTATAACTCAGCAAGGAGCAGCCACTTTGGTCCAGTGACATGGGTAGTGTGGTAGTGTTTAGTTCTGAAAAGTAGAAAGGAATTGGAATGGAGGGTGTGTTGGAAGGAGAAACTCCATCATTTGCTCTCTCTATCTTATTATTTCAGGTTTTCCATTGTGTTTTGATTTATTATTTTTTAAATAATGATACATTAGGAAGACTGAGAAATGTTGGAAGTCTTATTAGAAATGAGGAAGAGAAAAAGAAGGAAAATGGGGAGACATTCCTGCCAGGAACTCTATGGCTTTGCTTTAAAACTCTTTTGAAAAGAAGAAGTGGTTGGGACACCAGAACAGATGAGGGCAGCTCACCTACCAGTAGACTCAGGAAGGTGTCCTTGGGTGAAGAGTCAACCTTCAAGGTACCAAGGTAGAAGGCAGGGCCCAAATAGCTCTTTGGGACAGGCCTCCAAGTGGCAAAGCGGAGCCTGGAGGAAGAACAGAGCCTTGAAGAAGAGAAAAGACCCCTTCTCCACTCTAGTGCCAACACCTAGATTTCCCCACCCAGGGACTAGGATTCTGATCCAGGGAGATATATTAGACTAGAAGCATTAAAATCAGGAGTCAGAAGACTTGTTCTGGGGTTCTAGTCCTGACCCCAAAGCACTCTATAATCTTGGGTAAATCATTTCAGTTCTCCAAATCTTAGCTTTTAATCTGCAAAGTAAAGAGTTTGACATCTGTAAGCCCCCTGATCCTTCCAAGTGCTTATTGGGTGTAAGGAGGAACATACCTTTCAAAGAAGCTCATTGTCATTTCCAGAGAATAGATAACAAAACCATTTAGGGGAACGTTATTGATGGTAACTGATCCAGTTAATCCTGCAGGTGAGGGTAGGAAAAAATATGGACAGGGACTGGACATTCTCCAGTGTCTGGGATAAAGAAATGCTGACTGTATATGCCTGTGACAAGGAATCAGCCAGGAGGGCAAACAGTTGTCTGACCTGCTATGACCAAAAGTTTCCTGTTGTATGGTTCCATATTACTAAGAAAGCTTCCCACTTAGTATCAGAACTTTCTCTGAAATTCCCAGTGGGAGACTGGACCCTGCTCTACAATAGGCCAGGGCCCAATCTAACTGTTCTGCTTTTCTACCCAGGAGACCTGAAGAAGGCAGGACAAAGGAGAGGGAGTCTTTGGTCCTGGGACCTAGGTATCCCACTGCTCAAGGGGCTCATTTTCTCCTCCCAACTGCACATTGCCCCAGTCTTAGGATCCAAGTAACCACAAAAAGAGATTACAGCCTATTTTCTACCTTTCCGCTGATCTTGAATTTTCCATGAAAAATTGACTCGTCCTTGATTCTCTACCAGGATCCTTAGAAGTCGACATTCCTAAAAAAAAAAAAAAAAAAAAAAAGGAAAAAAAAAAAAGAAAAAAAAAAGAAGGAAGTTGGCATTCCTGCTTGGGATAGACCAGTTCACAGAGACTACATGGCCTCGCAGAGTTTTTACGCTAGAACCCATTCTTTTCTCTGAGTCCCAGATGGAAAGACAAGCAAATGGGAGAAAAGGGGGCTCCAGAGTGCAGCAGTCCTCCTCTCTCATAAGGACCCTTTGTGTTCCTGTTCCAAATGCAATCTTCCCTTTCATTTGCTGGTCTGCCTTAGGAAAGGCAGAGAGACTCAGCTGTGCACCTTTGATCAGAGGCCCAACCAGGGGCTGATGTTTGACTCAGGGCCTAATGGGTCCTAAAGTTCCATTTACACTGAAGCATGTATGTTGCAACTCTGCTACGCCTGGCCCTGGGAGATGCAGTTACGTTTATAGCCCTAAGTACTTGTTGATGGAACCCCAAGTGAGAAGTAATACCAAAGGGCAGTAACAGAGGAAGGAGGTAGTCTATCTCAGGACCAGGCTATGCTTGCATTTGAGTCAGAGGTCTAGGGAAGCACCCAGACTCTTGAATCACATACCTTGATTTTAGGAATATTCAACTCCTTAGTATGATCATCCAGAAGTCCTAAACTTATCTCATTCAAAAACACCTGCAAAAGAAGAGCCAGCATCAGACTTACAGGCCCACCTGAAGAAAGAAGAGAGGCTCTGGTTTAGGAAGCAGGTCATTTTGAAGAAAGACACTAGCCTTGGTGATCACAGATGGCTAGAAGCTGAACGGGAGGACCTCATAGGCTTAAGTTGTGATAAAGCCAAAAACAAGTCTCTTTGGTTTGACTTTATATTCCCAAAGCCTCACAAATAGTAGGTGCTTGAAAATACCACCTATAGTAAAGTTGACCAATGACTACTCTCCCCAATAACAGAGTCAGGTTCAGGTTCTGCTTACCTTCATAGATAGCCTGTTGACACCTACCTGTGCTGTATCTTGAACATTAGCGTGGAGAGAACCTCCAGAGCAGATGGAAGTCTCATAAAGCACGAATCCATAGGACTGGCCATTTCCACTGTTTATAGGGAGGTTCTCCATGTTGACTGGTGTATTAGATATAACTGGCTATGAGAGAGACATGAGCCAGGGTGATGAGAAATTGGGATCCTTCTTCCTTAGGCCCTTGTCATTTTTTGTTGTACCTCCTAATGGTCCCCAACGGTTCTTTGGATAAGAAATACTAAAACAAGTGCTATATGATAATTGCATCATCTGCACTGACCAGGAAACTCAGGGGATAACAGGAGCATTGTAGAGGGAACAATTGTTGTAATCATGAGAATTAATGAAGTGAATAAATTGTATTTTAACATAACTGAAGTCAAATAAGAATTATGCACTAAAGCAAACTTTAGTTAGCATCTACAATGTGCCAATAACTATATTTATATAAAACAGTGATAGCAGAGATGAAGCTAATATGAATTCAAGAGTCAACATTTTTCAAACAATTTTCACCTTTTCTTCAAAATAGAACAGGTAGTCTAATTTTAAAGGGAGAATATGGACATATAAAAGTTCAGTGATTTGGCCTATTTGATGGTGAAGAAGAGTCAGAAGCTCAGTTTTATGGGTTCCTGGCTCTCAGTCTTTCCCATATGGATCATGCAGCCCCACCTAAGAGCATCTACCAGATGGTTCATCTGAGCAGAGAAAGAGGATCCTCTAATATCCTGCTTTCCCCCACCCCCACTCATTCTTCAAGTTCAAACCCCTTTATAGTCTACCCAGGGAAAAAGTTTGTGGTTCTTACCCCATAGTTCTAAATTTGGACAAAATCTAAAAGATTTATTTTCACCCTTCCCAATAAAAAGTCCTTGAAGGAATCTCTACTCTGTGGCCTAAAGCCTTCTCCCCCATGCTCCCAATAGCCAACCCCCCATTCCAGTGCCAGATAATACTCACCTCATTTAAGTACTGTAGGACATCCCACAGTGGCAAGTAAAGGGATGGTTTCACAGAAGGATACTTAGCCTTGGGAATGAGCTTGGGTAAAGCAGGCAGAGGCATCGCTGAAATGAAAACAAGCCATGGGGCAAAAAGTGCCTGAAATAACTACTGCCTTCTCCAAATTTCCCCATCCCTACCCATGAACTCTCATATCCCAGAGGCAACAAGAGAAATGGGTTCTATCCTAGCATATGTGTATACTTCTCCAAGAGTGATAAGAAACTGGAAATAACTAAATTGGAACGAGTTTTGTATGCATGGATAGCTATAAAGTAATGTTGGTCATATGGACTGAGGGCTCTCAGGGAGCAAGAACTCTGCCTTGTGCCTCTGACAATGCTCACTTTCTAGCACATAGTAGATTATTAACTTTATTTAAATAAATAAAACTAAATAGGATGGCTTTTGCTATTGTATGTGAGGGTTCCATGCCATCATACTAAGAGCTCTACAAATAGTAACATACTTAATCTTCACAGTCATTATAGGAGATGAATATCATTGTCTTCATATTTCAGTGAAGAAATAGGCTTCAGGGGCTTGAAACACTCAAGCAAAGCCACTCATCTTTTAAGTGGGAAAACTGGGATTTGAACTTAAGGTTGCCCTTGGCCTTAAGGCTCCAAGCTTTTGCCCATGGGGGAACTTTCCCTTCCCTCACCCTTCCACTTCATGAGGAGAGCCATCCCTCAAATTAAAATGATTGCTGAGTACCTAAGACAGATCTAAAGAGTCTTCGAAGCTTGAAATATTTTTCTGTGTAATCCCCAGCCTCTGTCAGCACAGCATCATAGTCTGCAAGACACCAGAGTGTTGTCACTGACCAGGCAATCATCCACAACAGACCCTGTTTCAGCACTGCTGGCATGAGATGGGCCAAGGCTACCAGAGGGAGATAGAAGATACATCTTCCCCACCCCCTGGACCAGTGCATCCCAGCTGTGTGTGTGTGTTGGGGGGGGTGTGTTATGCCACTCTGGGAACACTCCCCACAGCCCTTCCTGGGGATCTGAGGCTGCCAAGCACTGGACTCATCCTTCTGTTTTACTTTCCAATGTACACCCTTTTCTTCCCTCAATCTGGATTGCCTAGGTATGTCTATCAGTGCCGGCAACCACCATTTGTATTCTGTGTGTCTTAGAAGGTTCAAGTCAAGGGGTCAGTATATACGATGAGTGAAGCAGGGCTCTAGGTCTGAGGCACCCCATCTACTGCAATGACAGCCTGTTGGGGGCATTATGAACATCACAGAAGAAAGGAAAATAGATAGGAATATCCTGAATGCTCAGCATAGGTTATAAGTCAAGAATTCCATGATGTTCAGAACGTGCTTTTGGAGCCTCCTCTGTAAAGCTCCAGTACGACTTATGCTGGAAGGTGACCATACCAGCAAGCACTTGCCATAGCTAGTGACAACAGCTCTGTGCCTCCCAAAATATGTGGCCCCATTCATGAAACCAAAGTTGGTTCCACCGTGGAACATATATACATTGAAGGAGATCTCAGATGTGATAAATTTGGACACAGTTTCCTCAACATCTGTAAAGGAGGAAGACAAGAACACAGGGAAAATTAAAAATTAAGACAGAAGTCTCTGATGAAATCTTATTCTCAACCCCACCCCATGATCAACTTAACTGTTTTGTGTTTCAACCTCCACTGAGATTCTAACCAGAAAATAGGTGGAATTGGCCAAACTATTCCAGGAAACCAAGTCTTATCAATATCAAGAGCCTTTTTAAAATTATTTTCCCCAGAGTATGGACATAATTTTGGCTCCATGTTATATCTATTAAATAATAGCCTAAAACCCTTATGTCACTTAAATATCTAATGTTCATTAAATTTTTTGAAATTATACAAATAATTAGTATAATCTCATTACTCCCTTCTAGGGTAATATAAAACCACTGCAATAGTCCACAAGTAGCTGTTCCCAATCTTTAGCCAGAGGAACTCTTATTTTTTCACCATGATTTTAACAGGTATGATCAACTTTCCACTTGCCATCATAGGGAGTTTGTTAAAAGGTAGTCATATATGGGATTCAATTCTGGCTGTGCTCTTTACTACTTGCATTAACTTGAACGGCCTATTTTTCTCTCAGAGCCTCTGCTTCTTTATCTGTTAAATGAAAGTCCTAATTCCTACTACCTCACAGGACTGATGAAAGAATATAAGTAAGAAACATACCATAGTGCCTGACACAAAAGCGATAAAACTTGTTTGTTGGTGTTGGGTTTTGTTTTGTTTCAGCCCAAGCAGGCTTTCCTAAGTTACCCGGTATTTTTCATTGGTTTGCTTTACTTCTGGTACAAGGGAGCTTATTTTCATAGTATTGACAGCAGAATATATTTAGTAGCAAAATACTTTTATTAAGTCAACATCTGCCAGGCACTGTTCTGAATCGTTTACCGCATTTAATCCTCACAACAACCCTATGAGGTAGGTTACATGATAATTCCTGTTTTCGATGAGGACACTGAGACTTAGCAGACAAGGAAAGCTGTCTTGGATCATGCAGCTAGTCATGCAGACTAGTAGAGCTGAGATTGAAATCCTGATCTCTTTGGCTGCAGGATCCATGCTTTCAACCATCATTGCATGTTGTTTCCTGACAATGACTACCACTTAGTTGACAACACCAGAGCAGTGGCCTGTGCATTTACCAGAGATTATTAAGACTTTTAGCAAATGCATTCCCTTCTTCAGAGATGTTGCCTTTCCAAGACCCTTTCCATGACCACCTTGCCTCACCTCTGCAGGCCTGTCCCTGTCTTTTCTGTCACTGCATCTGTTTGTTTGCTTCAAAGCACTTGTTAGATGTGGAACCCTTGATTTACTTCTTAATTATCTGTCAACTCTACTAAATAACAAGCTCCCTGGGGGTAGGAACCAGGTCATTTTTATTCATCAGTATACACTCAAACCTAGCCAAGTACATATAGGTATTGAATGAATAGTTATGGCTGAATGAGCTAATTAATTAGAAAAGAAATGTATGAATGATCCATGACTCAGGACCACCTCTACTTGGGGTTCAACACTGCAAAACACTTACCCTCAGGATTACCAACCATATGTTCACCTCCCCATGTGTCAAACCAGCCGACCCAGAATTCCATGATCATAATGGGCTTATTGCTCTAAAAACAAACCAAATCAAATACCAAGTCTGAGAAAATGTAAAAAGAAAACCAGAAAAGCTAAACACAACAGATGAGAATTTAAGAATCATGCTGTTCACTTTTTCAAAATTCAGTGCTTCGTTCTCCCTCCTCTCCCATCACCCATCATACATTTACCATCACCCATAGCTTTGGTTCCTCCACCTCTCCTAAACATTCATGCTGTCCATACTCCTTATACTTTATGTGCCTCACTGCTGTACCTGGATATCACCATCTATGATTCCAACCTTGTCATATGTGAGGCTGGTTTTAAAACAATTGGCTTTGGATAAACAAGGACCTGACTATAATTCTTGACACAGATACTGAGGTTCACATATACCAAAGACCCACAGCTAATATCATCCTCAAAAACTGAGAGCTTTTCCTCTATGATCAGGAATAAGACAGGGATGTCCACTCTCACTATTACTATTTAACATAGTACTGGAAGTCCTAGCCTCAGCAATCAGACAACAAAAAGAAATAAAAGGCATCCAAATCAGCAAGGAAGAAGTCAAACTTTCACTATTTGCAGATGGCATGATATCTACGTAGAAAACCCAAAAGATTCCACCAAAAAGTTGTTAGAACTAATACATGAATTCAGCAAAATCACAAGGTGTAATCAACATACAGAAATCTGTTGCATTTCTATTTGCTAATAATGAAGCAGCAGAAAGAAATATAAAGAACCAATCCCATTTATAATTGCACCAAAAACAACAAGATAACTAGGAATAAACCTAACCAAAGAGGTAAAAGATCTGTACTCTAAAAACTACAGAACACATATGAAAGAAAATGAAAAAGACATAAAGAAATGGAAAAACATTCCATGCTCATGGAGTGGAAGAACAAACATTGTTAAAATATCTATACTACCCAAAACAATCTATATATTCAATGCAATCCCTATCAAAATACCATCAGCAATTTTCACAGAGCTAGAACAAACAATCCTAAGATTTTATAGAACAACAAATGACCCTGAATAGCCAAAGCAATCCTGAAAAAGAAAAGTAAAGCAGGAGGCATCACCATTCCAGACTTCAAGTTATATTACAAAGCTGTAGTCATCAAGACAGTATGGTGCTGGCATAAAAACAGACATATAGATCAAGGGAACAGAAGTGAAAACCCAGAAATGGACCCACAACTTCAACAAAGTAGGAAAGGATATCCAATGGAAAAAAGACAGTCCCTTCAACAGATGGTGTTGGGAAAACTGGACAGCAACATGCAGAAGAATGAAAGTGGACCACTGTCTTACACCATATACAAAAATAAATTCAAAACAGATGAAAGACCTAAATGTGAGACAGGAATCCATCAAAATCCTAGAGAACACAGGCAGCAACCTCTTTGACCTTGGCTGTAGCAACTTCTGACATGTTGCCAGAGGCAAGGGAAACAAAAGCAAAAAAGAACTATTGGGACTTCATCAAGATAAAAAGCTTCTGCATAGAAAAGGAAACAACCAACAAAACTAAAAGGCAGCCTATGGGATGGGAGAAGATATTTTCAAATATCTGATAAAGGGTTAGTATCCAGAATCTATAAAGAACTTATCAAACTCAACACCCAAAAAACAAATAATCCAGTTAAGAAATGGGCAGCAGACATGAACAGGCATTTTGCCAAAGAAGACATCAGATGGCCAATAGACACATGAAAAAATGCCCCACATCACTTGTCATCAGGGAAATACAAATCAAAAGCACAATGAGATATCACCTCACACCTGTCAGAATGGCTAAAATTAACAAGTCAGGAAACAACAAATGTTGGTGAGGATGTGGAGAAAGGGGAACCCTCTTATACTATTGGTGGGAATGCAAACTGGTGCAGCCACTCTGGAAAACAGTATGGAGGAGGTTCCACAAAAAGTTAAAAATAGAATTACCCTATGATCCAGCAATTGCTTTACTAGGTATTTACCCAAAGGATAAAAAATACAGATTCAAAGAGGTACATGCACCCTGATATTCCTAGCAGAATGATCAACAATAGCCAAATTATGGAAAGAGCCCAAATGTCCATCAACTGATGAATGGATAAAGAAAGTGTGGTATATATATACAATGGAATACTACTCAGCCATCGAAAAGAATGAAATCTTGCCATTTGCAACAATGTGGATGGAGCTAGAGTGTATTATGCTAAGCGAAATAAGTAAGTCAGAGAAAGACAAAAACCATATGATTTCAGTCATATATGAAATTTAAGAAACAAAACAGATGAACATATGGGAGGGGGAAAAAGAGAGAGAGGGGGAAGCAAATCATAAGAGACTATTAATGTTAGAGAACAAACTGAGGGTTGATAGAAGGAAGGTGGGTAGGGGATGGGCTAAACAGGTGATGGGTATTAAGGAGGGCACCTGTTATGATGAGCATTGGGTATTATATGTAAGTGATGAATCATTAAATTCTACTCCTGAAACCAATATTACATTATATGTTAACTAACTAGAATTTAAATAAAAATTTGAAAAAAGAAAAACCTGAGGCTCAGAGGTCCCATTGCTGGTAAGGGCAGAGCTACAACTCAAATCCAGGTCTAAGCCAAACTATCAGCTACTAAGTTATACTACCTATTAAGTATTTCATTCATTTTCTCCATATCTTTATTTAAATTTTATTCTACCTCATCTGTGTTGATCCATTGTAATTATTTTTATTTATTTATTTTTATTTCTAACAATTCTTACTTTGTATTTAATAAACAATTTTATATATAACAATTCATAAATGTTATTATGTCTTTATGGATTGTACCTTTTATTTATATAAAGCAATTATCATATTAAAATGACTAATGATTATCAAACTTCTACTATGTGCTGAGTACTGTTTGAAGTATTTCACTTACTTTGTTCTGTGTAACAAACTGTAAGATAGATATTACGAGTCTTTATTCTACAAATGAAGAAAATGAGGTCAGATAACCCATCCAAGTTCATTCAGCTAGGAAGTGCTAGAACTGGGATTTGAACTCAGCCAGGCTAGCTCCAGACTTCACACTCTTTTTTTTTTTTAAGATTTTATTTATTTAGTTGCTAGAGAGAGAGAGAGCATAGGTGAGAGAGAGTGAGCAAGAGTACAAGCAGGGGGAGCTGCAGGCAGAGGGAGAAGCAGGCTCCCTGCTGAGCAAGGACCTAGATGCGGGACTCGATCCCAGGACCCTGGGATCATGACCTGAGCCGAAGACAGCCGCTTAACCAACGGAGCCACCCAGGAGTCCCTCCAGACTCCACACTCTTAACCATTACACCATATTGCGTCTGGAATATTACCTAAAACCAGAGGAGAACATATCAAAGCAATTCCATTGCTCAAAACTTCTGAACTAACTCTTGCCTAAAAACATAGGCATCTCTTTTAAAATTCATATTATTGGTGTCAGAGGCCATAGGCTTTCAGTCTGATACCTGCATTCCACTTCTAGCCTGACATTTTCAATGCTACTGAAAAATGCAGGTTCTTTTTTAAAAAGTTGACATCTCCACAGCAGGAGGGGCAATTACTGTCCCATGTATATTACAATAGAAAATTATGGTGGGCTTCTCTTGGGGAATATGTCAGGCATTCATATTGTGCATTCTCAGTTTTACTCCTGGAGTCCTCCAGCATCCTGCCATGATCAAAAATGGTCATACTGTAAGCCTGAAGACCTGTCCTCCAAAGCCTTTTCTTAGCTGATCCCTGGAGTTGAATACTATGTTTTCTAGATCCTATGTGTTCTTCTATCTTAATTAATCCCTTATTTCTGCATCCTCCAAACATTTCCATATAAAGGGTGAATAGAAAATAAGTAACCTAAGCCCTTAAATATTTTTATTCTGCAATATAGTTTCTTCATATTTAGACTGAGTATAAAATTCTAAGTTAAAATTCATTTATCCTCAGAATTTTAAACATATATTTCATTGCTTTGTATCAGCCAATGTCAATTCTTTAAAATCCTGATTCTCATTGGTTGGTATATAGTAAGCCTATGGTTTTCCTCATTCCACATTAGTTTACAATGTGAGTCTTTTTCTTTTTTAAGATTTTATTTATTTATTTGACAGAGAGATATAACGAGAGAGGGAACATGAGCAGGGGGAGTGGGAGAGGGAGAAGCAGGCTCCCTACTTAGCAGAGGGCCCGATGTGGGACTCAATCCCAGGACCCTGGGATCATGACCTGAGCCAAAGTCAGACACTTAACAACTGAGCTACCCAGGTGCCCCCGCCCTTTTTAAATCATTTATTGTGTTGACCATTTGAGGGGCATTTTCAATTTAGAGATACATATCCTTCAGTTAAAGGAAGTTTTCTTACATTAGTTTTTTGTAATTTCCTTTTCTCTGTGTTCTTTGTCCTCTTTTCATAACTATTAGTAAGGTGTTGGGCCTTCTGAATTGATCTTATGAGACATTTATGTTGTCTCATATTTTATATCCTGTTGACTTGCCATGTTTCTAGGAAATTTCCTCAACTTTACCTCTAGCTCATATTTAACTTTTAACGTAAATATTAGATTTTAATGTCAAAGATTTCTTTTGGTTCTCTGAGTACCCATTTTTCTTAATATCTTACTTTTATCTCATGCATAAAAAATTTTATTCATATCTTTATGCATATTAATAAGCATTTTTGATATATTGTTTCCTGAATTAAGTGTACATTCCGTGGCTTCCATTTTCTTCTTTTTTGGTAGTTATTATTTTTCATTGGAAACTTTTATTAAATAAATACCATTTGTATTAAAGAGGGAAGACTGATTTCTGGTATTAAGTAGCACTGTGCCATTGGTGCACTTGACATTCTCTTGGAAATCCTCAAGATCATAATGAAGAATGAGAAATGGAAACACAGACATCTTCCATGAATCTAACTGACATCTGAAACTTCAAAACGTAAGTTAAAATGAAAGAGTGCCAAAGCCCTGAAGTTCTATCAAGTGTTGGACAAATGTAGAAAGAAAATGCTTTTTGTTGAAGATTTTAGGAAAGAGTACCAGCACAAATTTCTTCCAAGTAGAAAGCGTACCTATAGTATATCAACAATGTCTTATTTGTAATTACAGAATGAGGTTCACAAGCTGGTAAAAGGACACATTTTGCATAATACAATGTATCAGAAGCTTGAAAGAAAATAACTATTGTAGAATCACAGATAAAAAATTTAGTAGAAAGAAGTCTGCTTGTGAGGTATCTGACATCAGTCTTACCATTTCAACTGCCTCCCTGGGAGAGCCAGGAATGGGAAAAAGGAGGTAGGTAAAGAAAAGAATTCATCCCTGAATACAACAATGTGCCATTAAGATATATTGTTACCCTGAAATGTAGTCCTGTACTCAAACTCTTACAGGAACTTCTCTTAAGTACTTGAGCCAATAAGAACTCATCTAATCAAAGAAGAGTATTAATAAAAAAAGGAATAAGAACAGAATCTACTTTTTAAATTTACCATTAAAAAAAAGAGAAATGAAAAAACAAAATTAGAGAGGAGAAACACCAAAAACTTGCAATGGAACAAGTCAAAATTGTGGCCCAAAAATATTGGTGTGAAGTTAAAAATCTCAATGAAACAATTACCTCTATAAATTGAGGCATTAGACAAAACTAAAAGTACTCAAAAAGGACACGATAAGAAAACATAAGGAGCTAAAATATAACCTGGTAGAGTAAAACAAAACAAAACAAAACAAAAAAGGAGATAAAATAGAAAATATTAAGTCAAAACTGGAAGAAGCTAAAAGGTAAATAAACACTGTGAGGGACAAAAAAGTAGTGAAAAGTAAACAAAATTAAATAGAAATGAACTTAAGTAGAAAGGATTAGAGAAAAATGGACAAAGGACACATGTAAGACAGATGAAAAATTTTGCACTATACAAAACTTGTGTCCCTGAACAGAATAAACCAAATAGCAAATCAAGAAACATACTAAAAGATATAATAGAAAACTTTCAATCTCAGTAATGATGATCTATATTACTTGAACCCACCTTTTCATTCAGGACAAAAAAAGATGTTGGATAAAACAGATGATCTTAAATATAGCTCAAAAGAGAATTAGTACACATTAGAATGTGATAGATCAGAAGAAAGTATCCAAAAGGAAACATAAGAAGAAAAAATACACAAACTAAAACAGATATAAAGCACACATGAGGTCTACCATAACTGTAGTTGGAATTTCAGAATGAAAGGAGTGAGACAATAGGGCAGGAGCAATATTTGAAGAGATACTATCTGAGAATACACACGTCCAAGAATTTCAACAAATTGGGAAAAATAATAAATAAATACATTCACACATAAGTTACGGTCTAAGTGAAAAAACACCAAAGACAAGGACAGAATTCTTTTTAAGATTTATTTATTTATTTTAGAGAGAAAGAGCATGCATGTGCAAATGGGGGGAGGGGCCAAGGGTGAGGGAGAGAAATCGGCAAGCAGATTCCCTGCTGAACACAGAGCCCAACCTCATGGGGCTTGATCCCAGAACCCTGAGATTATGACCTGACCCAAAATCAAGAGTTGGAGGCTCAACCAACTGAGCCACCCAGGTGCCCAAAAGACAAAATTCTTTATAGCAGACAACAGAGTAAAAATTACCTTCAGAGGAGTTAGCCTGACAGGGACTTTTTAAATGCAACAATAAATTCAGCAGATTATGTGCTGAAAGAAAGCAACTACCAAGTGAGAATTCCAGAGCCAATGAAAGACTGAGGTATTGGGGCACCTGGGTGGCTCAGTCGTTATGCATCTGCCTTCAGCTCAGGTCATGGTCCCAGGGTCCTGGGATCAAGCCCCATGTCAGGCTCCCTGTTCAGCAGGAAGCCTGCTTCTCCTTCTCCCACTCCCCCTGCTTGTGTTCCCTCTCTTGTGGTCTCTCTCTCTGTCAAATAAATAAATAAAAATATTTTTTTAAAAAAGAGAAAGACTGAGGTATTACAAAAAAAAATAGACCATTTCCTTATACCACACACAAAAATAGACTCAAAATGGATAAAAGACCTAAATGTGACACAGGAATTCATCAAAATCCTAGAGGAGAACACAGGCAGCAACCTCTTTGACCTCAGCCGCAGCAACTTCTTCCTAGAAACATCGCCAAAGGCAAGGGAAGCAAGGGCAAAAATGAACTATTGGAACTTCATCAAGATAAAAAGCTTTTGCACAGCAAAGGAAACAGTCAACAAAACCAAAAGACAACCGACAGAATGGGAGAAGATATTTGCAAATGACATATCAGATAAAGGGCTAGTATCCAAAATCTATAAAGAACTTATATAACTCAACCCACAAAGAACAAATGATCCAATCAAGAAATGGGCAGAAGACAAGAACAGACATTTTTCCAAAGAAGACATCCAAATGGCCAACAGACACATGAAAAAGTGTTCAACATCACTTGGCATCAGGGAAATCCAAATCAAAACCTCAATGAGATACCACCTCACACCAGTCAGAATGGCTAAAATTAACAAGTCAGGAAATGACAGATGTTGGCAAGGATGAGCCTCCTACACTGTTGGTGGGAATGCAAACTGGTGCAGCCACTCTGGAAAACAGTATGGAGGTCCCTCAGAAAGTTGAAAATAGAGCTACCCTATGACCCAGCAATTGCACTGCTGGGCATTTACCACAAAGATATAAATGTAGTGATCTGAAGGGGCACGTGCACCCCGATGTTTATAGCAGCAATGTTCACAATAGCCAAACTATGGAAAGAACCTAGATGTCCATCAACAGATGAATGGATAAAGATGTGGTATATGTATACAATGGAATATTATGCAGCCATCAGAAAAATGAAATCTTGCCATTTGCAACGACGTGGATGGAACTAGAGGGTATTATGCTAAGTGAAATAAGTCAATCATAGAAAGACAATTATCATATGATCTCACTGATATGTGGAATTTGAGAAACAAGGCAGAGGATCATAGGGGAAGGGAGGGAAAAATGAAACAAGACGAAACCAGAGAAGGAGAAAAACCATAAGAAACTCTTAATCTCAGGAAACAAACTGAGGGTTGCTGGAGTGGAGGGGGGTGGGAGGGATGGGGTGTCTGGGTGATGGACATTGGGGAGGGTATGTGCTATGGTGAAGCTCTGTAAATTGTGTAAGACTGATGAATCACAGACCTGTACCCCTGAAACAAATAATACATTATATGCTAATAAAAAAAAAAGAAATTGAAAAAAATAGACTATGCCATAGGCAGATATCACAAAGGAAATTTCCTTTTTTTAAAAGATTTTATTTATTTATTTGAGAGAGAGAAAGAGCACGAGCCAGGGAGAGGCAGAGGGAGAGGGAGAAGCAGACTTCCCACTGAGTGGGGAGCCCAACGCAGGACTTGATCCCAGGACCCTGAGATCATGACCTGAGCCAAAGTGAGATGCTTAACCAACTGAGCCACCTAGGTGCTCCTAAAGAAATTTCTAAAGGATATACTTCAATCTGAAGAAAATAATCCTAAATAGAATATCTGGGATATTAGAAATAAATAGCAAAATATGATAAATATTGTCCATCGACAGATGAATGGATAAAGAAGATGTGGTTTATATATATATATACAATGGAATATTACTGAGTCATCAGAAGGGATGAATACTTAAAATTTACATCAACATGGATGGAACTGGAGGGTATTATGCTAAGTGAAATAAGTCAGAGAAAGACAATTATCATATGGTTTCACTCATATGTAGAATATAAGAAACAGCAGAGAGGATCATAGGGAAAGGGAGGGAAAACTGAATGGGAAGTCATCAGAGAGGGAGAAAAAACATGGGAGACTCTTAACTATAAGAAAAAAATTGAGGGTTGCTAGAGGGATGGTGGGTGGGGGTATGGGGGAATTGGGTGATGGTCATCCAGGAGGGCATGTGATATGATAAACACTGAGTGTTATATTTATATGCAACTGATGAATTATTGAACACTACATCTGAAACGAATGATGTACTAACTACATGCTAGCTAATTAAATTTAAATAAAATAAATTTTTAAAAGTTACAGTAAAATTAAAAGTAAAATGATGACACAAAAATGATATACTATTTATATATTAAACAAAGAAATCGGATATGGCAATATCAACAACAGTTGAAACTTGCCTTAATATAAAAAGTAATGCTACACAAGATAAAAAGGAATAAATTCTGACATCAAAAACACAAAACATGGGGGAGGGTAGTAAAAATGTAATTTTAGAATGTGTTTGAACTAAGTTGTTATCAACATAAAATAGACTTATAAATTTAAGTTGTTCTATGCATGCCTCATGGTAATCAAAAAGCAAAACGTATGGCAGATATATGAAGGATAAAAAGAAGGGAATCTGAGCATACCTTTAGAGAAAATCATCAAATCACAAAAGAAGGGAGCAAGAAAAGAAGAAAGAAACAAAGGAATTATAAAACAGTCAGAAAACAATGAACAAAATAGCAATAAGTGCATAACTATCAATAATTACTTTAAAAGTAAATGGAAGAGCACCTGGGTGGCTCAGTTGGTTAAGCATGTGCCTTCAGCTCAGGTCATGATCCCAGGGTCCTGGGACGGAGTGCCCCATCAGGCTCCCTGCTCAGCGGGAAGTCTGCTTCTCCCTCTCCCTCTCCCCTCCCCCCTGCTCTTGCTCTCTCTCAATCTCTCAAATAAATACATAAAATCTTTTAAAAATAAAATAAAATAGGGATGCCTGGGTGGCTCAGTCAGTTAAGCATCTGCCTTTGGCTTAGGTCATGATACCAGGGTCCTGGGATCAAGTCCCGCATCAGGCTCCTTGCTCAATGGGGAGCCTGCTTCTCTCTCTGCCTGCCGCTCCCCCTGCTTGTGCTCTCTCTTTCCCTCCCTTTCTTTCTCTCTCTCTCTCAAATAAATAAATTAAAACAAAATTAAATAAATAAAATAAATAAAAGTAAGTGAACTAAATTGTCCAATCAAAAGACACAGAATTGTGGAATGGGTAAAAAAAAAATAAGACCCATCTATATGCTGCCTACAAAAGACTTACTGCACATGTAAGGACATACATAGATTGAAAACAAGAGATGGAAAAGATATTCCATGTAAATTGAAACCAAAAGAAAACTGGGATAGCTATACTCATATCACACAAAATAGACTTTAAGACAAACACTGTAATAAGAGACAAAGAAGGTCATTATATAGGGGAGCAATATAAAGAGGTCAATCCAACTAGAGGATATAACATTTTAAATATTTATTTAATAAGTTCTTAATAAATATAAGAAGATTGAAATCATATCAAGCTATTTTCCAACCTTAATAGTATAAAACTAGAAATAAATTACAAGAAGAAAACTGGAAAATTCAGAAGTATATAAAAGATTAAACATGCTACTGAACAATCAATAGGTCAAAAAAGAAATCAAAAGAGAAATCAAGAAATCTTGAGGCAAATGAAAATAGAACTACATACCAAAACCTAAAGGATGCAGCAAAAGCTGTTCTAAAAGGTAAGTTTGTGTGATAAATGCCTACATTAAAAAGCAAGAAAGATCTCAAATAAACAACCTACCTTTATATCTCAAGGAAATAAAAAAAGAACAAATTAAGCCCAAAGTTTATAGAAGAAAGGAAATAATAAAGATCAGAGTAGAAAAAAATGAGGGACTAAAAACACAGTAGAAAACATCAATGAAACCAAGAGCTGGTTTTTTGAAAAGATAAACAAAATAAACAAACGGTTGGCTAAACTAACCAAGAAAAAGATAGAGGATTCACATAAATAAAATCAGAAATGAAAGAAGACATGTTATAATTGATACCACATTAATATAAGGAAAATAAGAGACTGCCATGAACATGCAATGAATATGCTAAAAAATTGGACAACCAAGATGAAATACTTAAATTTCTAGAAACATACAACCTGCCAAGACTGAATCATGAAACTTTAGAGAATCAAAAACATCCCAATAAGTGAAGGTCCAGGACCAGATGGATTAACTGGTGGATTCTACCAAACATTTAAAGAAGAACTAATGCTAATCCTTTCCAAACTCTTCCAAAAAATAGAAGGAGGGAGTATTTCTAACCTCATTTTCCAAAGCCAAAATTACCCTGATACCAAAACCAGACCAAGCATACTGCAAGAATAGAAAATATCAAGCCAGTATACTTGATGGACATATATGCAAAAATCTTCAATAAAATATTAGCAAACTGAGTTCAACAATACATTAAAGGAATCATTCACCATCAACAAGTGGGATTTATCCCTGCAATGCAAGAATGGTTTAATAACCACAAATCAAACAATGTAGAACAGAACTGAGAGCCCAGAAATACACCCACACATACATGGTCAATTAATTTACAACAAAGGAGCCAAGAATATAAAATGGGGAAACTTTAGTCTCTTCAATAAATGGTGTTAGGAACAGGGACAGCCACATGTGAAACAATGAAACTGAACCCTTATCTTATACCTTACATAAAGATTAATTCAAAATAAATTAAATACTTGAATGTAAGACCTGAAACCATAGAATCCCTAAAAGAAAACATAGGCAGTAAGCTCCTTGATGTTGGTCTTGGCAATGATTTTTAGATCTGACATCAAAAGCAAAGGCAACAAACACAAAAATAAACAACTGAGACTACATCAAACTAAAAAGCTCCTGTTCAGCAAAGGAAACCATCAACAAAATGAAATGGCAACCTACTGAATGTGAGAAAATATTTGCAAATCATAGATCTGATAACCAGTTAATATCCAAAATACATAAAGAACTCATACAGCTCAATAACAACAACAACAAAAAACAAAAAAAAAGCCTGATGTAAAAATGGGCAGAAGATCTGAATAGACATTTTTCAAAGAAGAAATATAGATGGCCAACAAGTACATGAAAAGATGCTCAACATCACCAATAATTCAAGGAAATGTGAATCAAAACCACAGTGATATATCATCTCACACCCGTAAGAATGACTCTTATCAAAAAGACAAGAAATAACAAGTGTTGGTGAGAATGTAGAGAAAAAGGAACCCACTGTTGGTGGGAATGTAAATTTGTGGAACCATTATGGAAAACAGTAGAGGTTCCTCAAAACATTAATAATAGAAATACAATATGATCCAGCAATTCCACATCTGGGTATTTATCTGAAAAAAATTAAAGCACTAACTCAAAAAGATATACACACCCCCGTGTTCATTAGAGCATTATACAAGAGCCAATGTATAAAAACAAACCAAGTGTCCATTGATAGATAAATGGATAAAGAAGATGTGATATATATGAGAAATTAAATATTTCAGCCATAAAGAAGAATGAAATCTTGCCATTTGTGACAACATGGGTGGACCTGAGGACATTATGAGAAGTGAAATAAATCAGACAGAGAAAGACAAATATCATGTGTTATCACTTATATGTGGAATCATAAAAAAAAAAAAAATTAAAAACCAACAACAAAAACCAAAACTTGGAGAAACAGAACAGACTGCTGGTTGCTGCATGGAGGGAAGAAGGGAAGATGGGGGGTTGGGTGAAATGGGTGAAGGGAGTCAAAAGGTACAAACTTCTAGTTATAAAACAAATAAGTTATGGGGATGTAATGCACAGCACGGTGACTATAGTTAATAGTACTGTATTCATATTTGAGCATTGCTGAGAGTAGATCTTAAAAGTTCTCATCACAAGAAAAAATATTGTTTTTAAGTATGGTGATGGATGTTTACTAGACTTATTGTGGTGATTACTTCACAATATATACAAATATCAAATCATTCTGTTATATACCTAAAACTAATATAATGCTATATGTCAATTGTACCTCAATTAAAAAAAACCATACAAAGGAAAAAAAAAAAAAAAACCTTAGAAAAAGAAGAAGGGGAGAAGAACCTACTGAACACCCCAAATGAGTGAATCCTAAACAGATGCAAATGATAGTTTTATACTGAGAGTGGGTTATTCTCGTATCTTCATTTATTTCTCATTGCCTTTTTAATTATGTGGGAAAGAACACATAGGAAGGGCGCCTGGGTGGCTCAGTCGTTGGGCGTCTGCCTTCTGCTCAGGTCATGACCCCAGGGTCCTGGGATTGAGTCCCACATCGGACTCCCTCCTCGGGGCGGGGGGGAAGCCTGTTTTTCCCTCTCCCATTCCCACTGCTTGTGTTCCTGCTCTAGCTATCTCTGTCTCTGTGAAATAAATACATAAAATCTTAAAAAAAAAAAAAAAAAGAACACATAGGAAAACATATTGGGCTAGCATGAAAATGTGAATCCCCCAGGGGCCTGGATGTGGTGGGTCTTACACCTTTATGCAGATTTTATCTCCACAAATCCTACCACATGTTCTGTGGGAAGACTGGGGAGAATCCTCAGTAACTTTCTATTACAGGTGAATTGGGTCCCCCGCCCCCAAACCAAAAAAAATTCATATGTTGAGGTCCTAATTCCCAGAACCTCAGAATATGACTGTATTTGGCGACAGTGCCTCCAAAATGAGTGGTGTCCTTATAAAAAGAGGAAATTTGAACATAGACAAGCATAGACCATGTGAAGACATAAGGAGGAGAAGAAGGCCATCTACAGGCCAAGAAAAGAATCTCAGATAAAAACAACCCTGATGGCACCTGAGTCTTGGATGTCTAAGCCTCTAAAATTGTGAGAAGATAAATGCCTGTTGTTTAAGTACGCAGTCCATGGTGTTCTGTTACGGCAGCCCAAGGAAACTAATACAGATTTTGGTGGGGTACTGGGGTGATTTTTTATTAACAAATACCTAAAGATGAGGAAGTGGCTTTGGAACTAAGTAATGGGGAAAGGCTGGATGAACCTTGAAGTACTTGCTAAAAATAAGCCTAGAGTTCCTTGAAGGGACTGTTAATAGAAATATGGGAGGGACGCCTGGGTGGCTCAGTCGGTTAAGTGTCTGCCTTTGGCTCAGGTCATGACCCCAGGGTCCTGGGATCGAGTCCCGCATCGGGCTCCCTGCTCCGCGGGGAGCCTGCTTCTCGCTCTGCCTCTGTCTTTCTCTCTGTCTCTATGAATAAATAAATAAAATCTTAAAAAAAAAAAAAAGAAATATGGGATTAGAGGCAATTCTAGTGAGAGCTCAGAAAAAGAATAGGAAGCTGGAAAGAGAACTTGTATCATCTTAGAGAATACAGATGTCATCATAAACAGATTGCTGTTAGAAATATGAATGTTAAAGATGCTTCTGCTGAGATCTCAGGTGGAAATCAGTAAATGTTATTGGAAACTGGAAGGGGAAGTTGATCCTTGTTATAAAATGGCAAAGAACTTGGATGAATTGAGTTCTAGTGTTTTTGGAAAGCAGAACTTGCAATTGATGAACCTCAATATTTAGATGAGGAGATTCCTAAGAAAATGTTGATGGCATGGTCTGGTTTCTCCTTGTTCCTTATAGTGAAATATAAGAGGAAAGAGATAAATTGAAGAAGGAATTGTTAAGCAAAAAGGAACCCGAACTGGAAGAATTTGTAAAATTCTCAGCCTACCTATATTGTAAAAATTGAAAAGGCACAATTAGAGAACATCAAAGATGTGGGTGGACAATCATTTGCTACAGAGGTTGTTGGTCAGTGACTTATAGATCCATTCAGCCAACTCAATAGAGGCCAGGAATAGAGGTGTGGCTATCTAGGAAAGTTCCAAGGAGGAACCTCTTGTCTAATGGCTTGGGCTCCCATGAATTGTACGGGAGGCCAATAGGTTTTTTAAAATTTTATGCTAGCAGAAATGCTACTGACTTGGACAGAAGGGGACAGAGCTGAGGCACAATGAAGGAAAGCTGTCGGACTTCTGGGATTCTACAGGATGGGCCAATAGAGCCATCAGCCTACAAATATATATTATCCTTCAAGAAAAAAGAGGAATGACGCTGAAGGTGATTGAGAAGTCAGCAGGCTACCACTACTACTGCGGGCACAAAAGCCCAGCAGATGGGGCTGTGTTGTCTTTTTCTAGGTTCCAGAGGAGTCACAGCCAATGCCCAGGGCTGAGGTTATAGAGCTGTCACCTGGTGGGCCTGAAAGGGAAGCCCACCCTGGTAAACATAGAGAATGGGGAATTATTATTAAGCCTTAAAGTCTAATTATTATTCTGAGGCCTCAAATCTAATGGAATTTGCCCTACAAGGTTTTGGACTTGCTTGCCACCCATGACCCCTTTCTGCTTTCCAATTTCTCCCTTTTTGAATGAGATTGTCTATCCTACATTATATTTTGGAAGCAGATAACTTGTTGCCTGGTTTCACAGGTTCATACCTAAAGAAGCATTTTGCCTAGGATGAATCATACCTGGAGTCTCATCTCCACCTGTATTAGATGAGACTTTGGACTCATAGTTGATGCTGGAATAAAAAAAAAAAGTTGGACTTTGAGGTTGCAGGCATGGGGTTAATATATTTTGCATGCAAGAAGGACTTAAATTTGGGTGAGGGTGGAAAGTTATGGGCTGAATTGTGCCCCCCCCCCCACATTTATACTGGAAGTCCTAATCCCCAGTATCTCAGAATATGACTGTATTTGGGAAAAGGGTATTTAAACAGTTAATTAAGGTTAAATGAGATTATTAGGGTGGACCCTAATCCAATATCACTAGTACCCTTATAAGAAGAGATTAGGATACAGACACACACAGAGGGAGAACCTTGTGAAGATGTCCAGAGAAGTCAGTTGAGGAGAGAAGCCTCAGAAGAAACAAACCCTTTTGACACCTTGATCTCAGATTCTAGCCTCCAGAACTGTGAGAAGATAAATACTGTTTAAGCCAACAAGCATGAGGTACTTTGGCTTCCTTCCCCATATTGGCTGGGGAAGGGAAGCGGCAGCCTCTGCCAAATCTCCCATACTCCTCTCTTCTAGGGAACAAAAGACTTAATCTGCAGAGACAGGAACAACAAAAGCTGTCACCTTAGGACACTGGTAGAAACCTACTGCTTCTGAGAAACAGAGCAGGGAAAAAACAACAAAACAAAATACTACCATTGGGAGAGGAACAAGAACCTGTGCTGGGCCTGGAAATACAGCGAGGGAAGAAACAGGAGCACTTGAAAGGCCTACCCCTCAGACCCAGGCACACAGTGCTTGCCTAAGACTGAGGCTTAATTATAACATCAGGGAATGCATTTCCTCCCTCACCATCACGCTAACCAGTATAGAGTATAAATGACATATAGTATAGCTGGGAGAGCTGGGAGAGACAGACTCTCTTGGGGTGCAATGCAAAGGGGGGAAGAACCAAAGACAAGAGGAGTCCAGACATAGAGAAAATACCTCTGAAAAACTAGCCCTCACACTAGACATGAGATATTCTAGAGGAATTTGAAGCCTGTGGTTCAAGGAGGATAACCTTAGCAACAAGAAACCTCAAATTCAGCCCAACTCCTGACTAGATTAACACAAACCCCCCACATTAAAAGGCTAGCAGAAAGAAAGGCATGCTTACCTCCAACATAGTGTCTATGTCCCACACAAGATGTTCAGTTTTCATTTAAAAACAAAACTATGAGCCTTACAAAATGGCAAGGAAAAAAACCACATTTTGAAGAGATAAAGCAATAATCAAGCACAGTCTCAGATAAGACAGATCTTGTAGTTAAATACGGAATTTAAAATAACTATGATTAATATGATAAAGGCTGCAATAGAAAAGGTGGACACCATGCAAAATCAGATGGATAACTTTAGTTGACAGATGGAAGCTATAGGAAGTGAATGAAAAACTACAAATCAAGAACACAGTAACGGAAATAAAGAAGTCTTTCACTGAGCTCACCAGTAGCCTCAACGGAGGAGAGGAATAAATCAATGTACTTAAAGAGAAGTCAATAGAAGTTAACCAAACTATGGGCGCCTGGCTGGCTCAGTTGGTTAAGCGACTGCCTTCGGCTCAGGTCATGATCCTGGAGTCCCAGGATCGAGTCCCGCATCAGGCTCCCTGCTCGGCGAGGAGCCTGCTTCTCCCTCTGACCCTCCCCCCTTTCATGTGCTCTCTCTCTTTCTCATTCTCTCTGTCTCAAATAAATAAATAAAATCTTTAAAAAAAAAAAAAAAAAAGAAGTTAACCAAACTAAAAAATAAAGAGAAAAAGAATAGGGAAAAAAAAAAAAAAACACCATCCAAGCAGTGTGAGACAATTTCAAATGATCTTATGTACATGTAATTGGACCTACAGAAGAAGAGAGAGAGAAGAGAGGAAATATTTGAATAAGTAATGGCTGAGAATTTTCTAAATTAATTACAGACACCAAACCATAGATCCAATCTGTGAGAACATCAAGCAGGATAAACTCTAAGAAACAAACCACACCTAAGTATATTATACGCAAGCTTCTGAAAACCAAAGACAATGAGAAAATTCTAAAGGCAGTCAGAGAAAAAAAGACAAATCACCTACAAAAGCCACAGATAAGAATTAATATAGACTTATCAACAGAAACCATGAAGGCCAAAAAAACAAAACAAAACAACAACAACAAAATAACACAACACAATAGAACAGTATCTTTAAAATGAGGATTTAGGAATATACTATTATAAGATATGCATAAGATACTACATGTGAAGCAGTTCAGTATTTGAAAGTACTTTCAGATTAATTTAACATGTATATTTTAAATCCTTGGGTGACAGCTAAAACTTTAAACCCTGAGGAAAGTTTTTAGTCCATAGAGGAGATAAAATATAATCATAAAAAATGCTCAATTAATTCAAGAGAAGGGAAAAAAAGAAGAAAAAAGAAACATAACAAGTGGAAAAATAGAAAAGAATTAGCAAGATGCTAGATTTTAATCCAACTATATCAATAATCACTTTAAATGTGAATTATCTAACTACATCAGTTAAGAGACAGAAACTGTCAGATTAAATATTTTAAAAAGTAATACATAATTATATGCGGTCTACAAGAAATCCACTTTAAATATGAACACTTAAAGAAAGGTAAAAATTGGGGCACCTCGGTGGCTCAGTCAGTTAACAGCTCAGGTCAGGATCCCAGAGTCCTGGGATCAAGCCCCGAGTCTGGCTCCCTGCTCAGTGGGAAACTTGCTTCTCCCTCTTCCTGTGCCCCTCTGCCCTGCTTGTGCTCTCTCTCTCAAATAAATAAATAAAATCTTAAAAGAAAAGAAAGGTAAAAAGTAAAAGGATAAAGGAAAATACATCATGCAAACCACTAACCAAAAGAAAGCCTGAATAGCTATATTTATATCAGTCAAAGTAGACTTCAAAACAAGGAAGATGGTCATTACATAATGATAAAGGGGTGAATTCTCCAAGAAAATACAACAATTCTAAATGTGTACATACCTAAAAACAGTGGTTCAAAATACACAAAGACAAAAGTGGATAGATCTGAAAGGACAAATAAATAAATCCACAATTATATTTAGAGATATCAATACTCTTCTCTTAATAATTGATAGAATAAGTAAGTAGAAAATCAGTAAGAATAAAGATTACCTGAACAGTACCATCAATCAACTTAAGCTAATGGAAATTTTAAAACAAATGCAAAATACACATCTTCTCAAGTGTACATGGAACATTCACCAAACTGACCATATTATGAGTCATAAAACAAAACTTAACAAATGTAAAAGAACAGAAATCATGCCAAGTATATTCTTGGATTTTAACAGTATTAAACTAGAAATCAACAACAGAATAATACCTGGAAAATACCCAAGGATTCAAAAATTAAGCAACATACTTCTGATACATAGAATAAGATGAAGTCTCAAGGGAAATTTTAAAATGTTTTGAACATTTTTTGAAACATTTTTGAAAATGAAAATACAGCGGGCGCCTGGGTGGCTCAGTTGGTTAAGCGACTGCCTTCGGCTCAGGTCATGATCCTGGAGTCCCTGGATCAAGTCCTGCATCGGGCTCCCTGCTCGGCAGGGAGTCTGCTTCTCCCTCTGACCCTCCCCCCTCTCGTGTGCTCTCTCTCATCCTCTCTCTCTCAAATAAATAAATAAAATCTTTAAAAAAAGGAAAAGAAAATGAAAATACAGGATATCAAACAGTGCATTCAGAGAAATTTGTAGCCATAAATGCTCATATTAGAAAAGAAAAAATTCTCAGGTCAGTAATCTAAGCTTCCACCAAACAAACAAACAACCTAGAAAAAGTAGAGCCAATTCAGTCCAAAGGAAGCAAAATAGAAAATGCTAAAGATCAGAGAAGAAATCAATGAAATAGAGAACAGGAAGAAAATAAAGCAAAAAAAAAAAAAAAAAAGCCAAAAGCTAATTCTCTGAAAAGATCAATAAAACTGTTAAACTTCTAGTCACAATGACTGAGATAAAAAGAGAGAAGACACAAACTTACGAATATCAGGAATGAAAGAAGGGCCACCACCACTGACAACAAAGACATTACAAGGATATCAACAGAATATATTACAAACAACTCTGTGCCCATGAATTCATAAACTTAGATGAAATAGAAGAGAATAAATCCTGGGGTCCTCTAAGCAAAGAGAGAGCCTAAAAGCAACATAGACCAGAAAGGAACACAGACAATATACGGTAACAGTCACCTTACAGGCAATACAATGGCACTAAATTCCTATCTTTCAATAGTTACCCTGAATGTAAATGGGCTCAATGCCCCAATCAAAAGACACAGGCTAACAGACTGGATTAAAAAAACAAGACCCATCGATATGCTGTCTGCAAGAAACTCATTTTAGAACCAAAGACACCCCCAGATTGAAAGTGAGGGGGTGGAAAACCATTTACCATGCTAACGGACACCAAAAGAAAGCTGGGGTGGCAATCCTTGTATCAGACAAATTAGATTTTAAACCAAAGACTGTAATAAGAGATGAGGAAGGACACTATATCCTACGTAAAGGATCTATCCAACAAGAAGATCTAACAATTGTAAATATCTATGCCCCTAACATGGGAGCAGCCAATTATATAAGGCAATTAATAACAAAAGCAAAGAAACACATCGACAGCAATACAATAATAGTGGGGGACTTTAACATCCCCCTCACTGAAATGGACAGATCATCTAAGCAAAAGATCAACAAGGAAATAAAGACTTTAAATGACACACTGGACCAAATGGACTTCACAGACATATTCAGAACATTCCACCCCAAAGCAATGGAATACACATTCTACTCTAGTGCCCATGGAACATTCTCCAGAATAGATCACATCCTAGGTCATAAATCAGGTCTCAACCAGTACCAAAGGATTGGGATCATTCCCTGCCTATTTTCAGACCACAGTGCTTTGAAACTAGAATTCAATCACAAGAGGAAAGTCGGAAAGAACTCAAATACATGGAGGCTAAAGAGCATCCTACTGAAAAATGAATGGGTCAACAGGAAATTAAAGAAGAATTAAAAAAATACATGGAACCCAATGAAAATGAAAACACAACTGTTCGAAATCTTTGGGATGCAGCAAAGGCAGTCCTAAGAGGAAAGTATATAGCAATACAAGCCTTTCTCAAGAAACAAGAAAGGTCTCAAATACACAACCTAACCCTACACCTAAAGGAGCTGGAGAAAGAACAGCAAATAAAGCCTAAACCCAGCAGGAGAAGAGAAATAATAAAGATCAGAGCAGAAATCAATGAAATAGAAACTAAAAGAACAGTAGAACAGATCAACGAAACTAGGAGCTGGTTCTTTGAAAGAATTAACAAGATTGATAAACCCCTGGCCAGACTTATCAAAAAGAGAAGAGATATGACCCAAATCAACAAAATCATGAATAAAAGAGGAGAGATCACAACCAACACCAAAGAAATACAAACAATTATAAGAACATATTATGAGCAACTCTATGACAGCAAATTAGATAACCTGGAAGAGATGGATGCATTCCTAGAGATGGATCAACTACCAAAACTGAACCAGGATGAAATAGAAAACCTGAACAGACCTATAACCACTAAGGAAATTGAAGCAGTCATCAAAAATCTCCCAACAAACAAAAGCCCAGGGCCAGATGGCTTCCCAGGGGAATTCTACCAAACATTTCAAGAAGAATTTATACCTATTCTTCTGAAACTGTTCCAAAAAATAGAAACGGAAGGAAAACTTCCAAACTCATTTTATGAGGCCAGCATTACCTTGATCCCAAAACCAGACAACGACCCCATCAAAAAAGAGAATTACAGAACAATATCCCTGATGAACATGGATGCAAAAATTCTCACCAAAATACTAGCCAATAGGATCCAACAGTACATTAAAAGGATTATTCACCATGACCAAGTGGGATTTATCCCTGGGCTGCAAGGTTGGTTCAACATCCGCAAATCAATCAATGTGATACAATACATTAACAAAAGAAAGAACAAGAATCATATGATCCTCTCAATAGATGCAGAAAAAGCTTTTGACAAAGTACAGCATCCTTTCTTGATCAAAACTCTTCAGAGTATAGGGACAGAGGGTACATACCTCAATATCATAAAAGCCATCTATGAAAAACCTACAGCGAATATTATCCTCAATGGGGAAAAACTGAGAGCTTTCCCCCTAAGGTCAGGAACGCGGCAGGGATGTCCACTATCACCACTGCTATTCAACATAGTATTGGAAGTCCTAGCTACAGCAATCAGACAACAAAAAGAAATCAAAGGCATCCAAATTGGCAAAGAAGAAGTCAAACTCTCACTCTTTGCAGATGATATGATACTTTATGTGGAAAGCCCAAAAGACTCCACCCCAAAACTGCTAGAACTCATACAGGAATTCAGTAAAGTGGCAGGATATAAAATCAATGCACAGAAGTCAGTGGCATTCCTATACACCAGCAACAAGACAGAAGAAAGAGAAATTAAGGAGTCGATCCCATTTACAATTGCACCCAAAACCATAAGATACCTAGGAATAAATCTAACCAAAGAGACAAAGGATCTGTACTCAGAAAACTATAAAATACTCATGAAAGACATTGAGGAAGACACAAAGAAATGGAAAAACGTTCCATGCTCATGGATTGGAAGAACAAATATTGTGAAGATGTCTATGCCACCTAGAGCAATCTACACATTCAATGCAATTCCCATCAAAATACTATCCACTTTTTTCAGAGAAATGGAACAAATAATCCTAAAATTTGTATGGAACCAGAAAAGACCCCGCATAGCCAGAGGAATGTTGAAAAAGAAAAGCAAAGCCGGCGGCATCACAATTCCGGACTTCCAGCTCTATTACAAAGCTGTCATCATCAAGACAGCATGGTACTGGCACAAAAACAGACACATAGATCAATGGAACAGAATAGAGAGCCCAGAAATGGACCCTCAACTCTATGGTCAACTCATCTTCGACAAAGCAGGAAAGAAGGTCCAATGGAACAAAGACAGTCTCTTCAACAAATGGTGTTGGGAAAATTGGATAGCCACATGCAGAAGAATGAAACTGGACCATTTCCTTACACCACACACAAAAATAGACTCAAAGTTGTTGAAAGACCTCAATGTGAGACAGGAGTCCATCAAAATCCTAAAGGAGAACACAGGCAGCAACCTCTTTGACCTCAGCCGAAGCAACTTCTTCCTAGAAACATCGCCAAAGGCAAGGGAAGGGCAAAAATGACCTATTGGGACTTCAGCAAGACTAAAAGCTTTGGCACAGCAAAAGAAACAGTCAACAAAACCAAAAGACAACCGACAGAATGGGAGAAGATATTTGCCAATGACATATCAGATAAAGGGCTAGTATCCAAAATCTATAAAGAACTCATCAAACTCAACACCCAAAGAACAAAGAATCCAATCAAGAAATGGGCAGAAGACATGAACAGACATTTTTCCAAAGAAGACATCCAAATGGCCAACAGACACATGAAAAAGTGCTCAATATCACTCAGCATCAGGGAAATCCAAATCAAAACCTCAATGAGATACCACCTCACACCCGTTAGAATGACTAAAATTAACAATTCAGGAAACAACAGATGTTGGCGGGGATCCCGAGAAAGGGGAACCCTCCTACACTCTTGGTGGGCATGCAAGCTGGTGCAGCCACTCTGGAAAACTGTATGGAGGTTCCTCAAAAAGTTGCAAATAGAGCTACCATATAATCCAGCAATTGCACTACTGGGTATTTACCCCAAAGATACAAATGTAGGGATCCGAAGGGGTACGTGCACCCCAATGTTTATAGCAGCAATGTCCACATTAGCCAAACTCTGGAAAGAGCCAAGATGTCCATCGACAGATGAATGGATAAAGAAGAGGTGGTATATATATACAATGGAATATTATGCAGCCATCAAAAGGAATGAGATCTTGCCATTTGCAATGACGTGGATGGAACTGGAGGGTATTATGTTGAGTGAAATAAGTCAAACAGAGAAAGACATGTATCATATGATCTCACTGATATGAGGAATTCTTAATCACAGGAAACAAACTGAGGGTTGTTGGAGTGGGGGGTGGGGTGGGAGGGATGGGGTGACTGGGTGATAGACATTGGGGAGGGTATGTGCTCTGGTAAGCGCTGTGAATTGTGCAAGACTGTTGAATCTCAGATCTGTACCTCTGAAACAAATAATGCAATATATGTTAAGAAAAAAAAAAAGAAGAAGAAGAAGAAGGTAGCGGGAGGGGAAGAATGAAGTGGGGGAAATTGGAGGGGTAGACGAACCATGACAGACGATGGACTCTGAAAAACAAACAGGGTTCTAGAGGGGAGGGAGGTGGGAGGATGGGTTAGCCTGGTGGTGGGTATTGAGGAGGGCACATTCTGCATGGAACACTGGGTGTTATGCACAAACAATGAATCATGGAACACTTCATCTAAATCTAATGATGTAATGTATGGGGATTAACATAAGAATAAAAAAAAAAGAATAGAATAAATCCTTAAAAGACACAAACTACCAAAACTTGCTCAAGAAGAAATAATCTAAATTATGCTACATCTATTAGAGACATTAAATTCTACATAAAAGTCTTTTTAAAAAGAAAACTTCAGGTCCAGATGGTTTCACTGGTGAATTTTACCAAACATTAAGTAAGAAATGGTATGGATTCTATAAACCTCTTCCAGAAAATAGAAAAGGAGGGAATACTTCCAAGCTCATTTTATGAGGCCAGCATTACCGATTCTAAAATAAAGACATTATAAGGAAAGAAAACCAGATTAGGAGGAAAGATGGTGGAGGAATAAGAGAACCTATTTCAACTGGTCCCTGGAATTGAGCTGGATCTCTACCAGATCACTCTGAGTACCCACGAAACCAACTTGAGATGTAAGAAGATCTGGATCTCTACAAACAGAATATTCCAGTCGGTTGGTTTTGAGGTACGAAGTGGGGAGCTGTGATTCCATGGGCAGATATTGGAGGATAAACGGCAGCAGGCAGGTGCCTGGCCATGGGGATCCTACACCGCAGGTGAGCAACAGCCTTGTGCGCTGGGGACGGGGCACAGACTTGCAGATCGGTAGCGGTGGGGAAAGGACTCTAGGGCAGCCCCTGGGGCAAAAACCCGGAGTGGCGGGGTCGCGCCTACGAACTGCAGCCCCCGGGGCAGAAACCCGGAGTGGCAGGGTCATGCGAACTGGGAGCGGCTGGCGGTTTTAGAAGTACAAAGGGCAGAGACGTGCCCCGACCTGGAGGCAGGACTGGGGGCACTGCAGAGGGGTGCACAACCCAGGACGCTGCAGTTTATAGCAGCATGGACAGAAACGGAGACAATATGACCTGGAGGGCTCACTGAAGAACAGACTGCGGTCTCTCTGCGCTGAGGCAGAGGGTTGGAAATGGTCTCTTCTGCTCTGACTCACAGAAGAGATGTGGAAAGCAGCCAGGGAAAGCTGCCAGAGAACAAGAGCCCCAAAAACTGATTCCTGCTGAGCCCATCCCCCACCACAGGGGGGCAGGGCAACTCCCCCAAAGAGGGTTACCTGAGTAACAGCATGGCAGGCCCCTCCCCCAGAAGACAGGCTGGGAAAAAAGAGGCCAGCAACCCTAAGGTCCCAAGAAAACAGGTGCATCTTGCTTGGGTTCTGGTCAATAATTTGGACTCTATACATTCCCTCAAACACCCATCAACAGAATGACTAGGAGGAGGAACCCCCAAAATAGAAAAGACTCAGAGACCATGACTTATGCTGCAGATTTACAAATGGATGCAGATATAACCAAGTAGTCGGAGATGGAATTCAGGCTAGCATTTGTGAAGACAATGGCTAGAATGGAGAAATCAATTAATGGCAACATAGAGTCTCTAAGGGCAGACATGAAAGCTGAACTGGCAGAACTTAAAAACGCTATCAATGAGATCCAATCTAATCTAGATAATCTAACAGCTAGGGTAAGTGAGGCGGAAGAAAGAATTAGTGACCTGGAAGACCATTTAATAGATAAAAAAGGAAAAGAGGAGGCCAAGGAAAAACATCTCAGAATCCATGAAAATAGAATCAGAGAAATAAGTGACACCATGAAGCGTTCCAATGTCAGAATAATTGGAATCCTGGAGGGAGTGGAGAGAGAGAGATGACTAAAAGATGTATTTGAGCAAATCGTAGCTGAGAACTTCCCTAATTTGGGGAATGAAAGAAACATTCGAGTCCTAGAGGCAGAGAGGACCCCTCCCAAGATCAAGGAAAATCAAGGAAAACAGGCCAACACCCTGGCATGTAATAGTAAAACTTGCAAATCTTAGAACCAAGGAAACAATCTTAAGGGCAGTTAGGGGGAAGAGATTCCTTACGTACAAAGGGAGGAACATCAGAATAATGTCAGACCTATCCACAAAGACCTGGCAAGCCAGAAAGGCTGGCAAGACATATTCAAGGTGCTAAAGAATGCACCAAGAATACCTTATCCAGCAAGGCTGTCATTAGAATGGATGGAGAGATGCAGAGCTTCCACGACCGGCAGAAACTGAAAGAATATGTGACCACTAAGCCGGCCCTGCAAGAAATATTAAGGGGGGTTCTATAAAAGGAGGAAGACCCCAAGAGTGATATACAACAGAAATTTACAGGGACAATCTATAAATACAACATCTTCACAGGCAACATGACAATTAATTCACATCTTTCAATAATCACTCTCAACGTGAATGGCCTAAATGCTCCCATAAAATGGCACAGGGTTGCAGATTGGATAAAAAGACAGGACCCATCCATATGCTGCCTACAAAAGACTCATTTTGAACCTAAAGATACATCTAGACTGAAAGTGAAGGGATGGAGATCCATCTTCCATGCCAGCGGACCTCAAAAGAAAGCTGGGATAGCAATTCTTATATCAGAGAAATTAGATTTTAAACTAAAGTCTGTAGTTAGAGACACAGAAGGACACTATATCATTCTTAAAGGGTCTGTCCAACAAGAAGATCTAACAATTGTAAATATCTATGCCCCCAACATGGGAGCAGCCATCTACATAAGCCAACTGTTAACCAAAATAAAGAGTCATATTGATAACAATATGTTAATTGTAGGAGACCTCAATACTCCACTCTCAGCAATGGACAGATCATCTAAGCAGAAAATCAACAAGGAAACAAGAGCTTTGAATGATACACTGGACCAGATAGACCTCATAGATATTTACAGAACATTCCACCCTAAAACAACAGAATACTCATTCTTCTCGAGCGCACATGGGGAACTTTCTCCAGAACAGACCACGTACTGGGTGACAAATCACGTCTCAACCGATACCAAAAGACTGAGATTATTCCCTGCATATTCTCAGACCATAATGCTTTAAAACTGGAACTCAGTCACAAGAAAAAATTTGGCAGAAATTCAAACACTTGGAAGCTAAAGACCACTCTGCTCAAGAATGTTTGGGTCAATGAGGAAATCAAAGAAGAACTTAAATAATTCATGGAAATCAATGAGAACAAAAACACATCAGTCCAAAACCTAGGGGATACTGCAAAGGCAGTCCTAAGGGGGAAATACATAGCCATCCAAGCCTCACTCAAAAAAATAGAAAAATCCCAAATTCACCAACTAACTCTACACCTTAAAGAACTAGAGAAAAAGCAACAAGCAATGCCTAAGCCACGCATTAGAAGAGAAATCATTAAAATTAGAGCAGAAATCAATGAATTAGAAACCAGAAACACAGTAGATCAGATCAACGAAACTAGAAGTTGGTTCTTTGAAAGAATTAATAAGATCAATAAGCCACTGGCCAGACTTACCCAAAAGAAAAGAGAAAAGACCCAAGTTAATAAAATTATGAATGAAAGGGGAGAGAGCACGACTAACACCAGGGAAATAGAAACAATTATTAGAAATTATTATCAACAACTATATGCCAATAAACTGAGCAATTTGGATGAAATGGAGGCCTTCCTGGAAACCTATAAGCTGCCAAGACTGAAACAGGAAGAAATTGACAACCTGAATAGGCCAATAACCAGTAATGAGATTGAAGCAGTGATCAAAAACCTCCCAAAATACAAGAGTCCGGGGCCTGATGGATTCCCTGGGGAATTCTACCAAACATTCAAAGAAGAAATAATACCTATTCTACTGAAGCTGTTTCAAAAAATAGAAACAGAAGGAAAACTTCCAAACTCATTCTATGAGGCCAGCATTACCTTAATCCCCAAACCAGGCAAAGACCCCATCAAAAAGGAGAATTTCAGACTGATATCCCTGATGAATATGGATTCCAAAATCCTCAACAAAATCCTAGCTAATAGGATCCAACAATACATTAAAAGGATTATCCACCATGACCAAGTGGGATTTATCCCTGGGATGCAAGGGTGGTTCAACATTCACAAATCAATCAATGTGATAGAACACATTAATAAGAGGAGGGAGAAGAACCATATGGTCCTCTCCATTGATGCAGAAAAGGCATTTGACAAAATACAACATCCTTTCCTGATGAAAACTCTTCAGAGTATAGGGATAGAGGGAACATTCCTCAAGTTCATAAAATCCATCTATGAAAAACTCACAGCGAATATCATCCTCAATGGGGAAAAGCTGAGAGCCTTTCCCTTAAGATCAGGAACACGTCAAGGATGCCCACTCTTGCCACTATTTTTCAACATAGTACTAGAGATCCTAGCAACAGCAATCAGACAACAAAAAGAAATAAAAGGTATTGAAACTGGCAAAGAAGAAGTCAAGCTCTCTCTTTTCTCAGACAACATGATACTTTATGTGGAAAACCCAAAAGACTCCACTCCCAAATTACTAGAACTCATCCAGCAATTCAGTAATGTGGCAGGATACAAAATTAATGCACAGAAATCAGTTGCTTTCTTATACACTAACAACGCAACTGTAGAAAGAGAAATTAGAGAAATGATTCCATTTACAACAGCACCCAAAACCATAAGATACCTCGGAATAAACCTAACCAAAGAGGTAAAGGATCTATCCTCTAGGAACTACAAAACACTCATGAAAGAAATTGAAGAGGACACAAAAAGATGGAAAAATATTCCATGCTCATGGATCGGAAGAATAAACATTGTTAAAATGCTTATGCCACCCAGAGCTATATATACCTTCAATGCCATCCCGATCACAATTCCAATGACATTTTTCAAAGTGCTGGAACAAACAATCCTAAAATTTGTATGGAATCAGAAAAGACCCTGAATCGCCAAGGAAATGTTGAAAAAGAAAAACAAAGCTGGGGTCATCATGTTGCCTGACTTCAAGCTATATTACAAAGCTGTGATCACCAAGACAGTATAGTACTGGCACAAAAACAGACATATAGACCAACGGAACAGAATAGAGAACCCAGATATGGACCCTCAGCTCTATGGTCAAATAATCTTTGACAAAGCAGGAAAAAACATGCAATGGAAAAAAGACAGTCTCTTCAGTAAATGGTGCTGGGAACATTGGACAGCCACATGCAGAAGAATGAAACTCGATCATTGTCTAACACCATTCACAAAGATAAACTCAAAGTGGATGAAAGACCTCAATGTAAGACAGGAATCCATCCAAATCCTAGAGGAGAACATAGGCAGTAACCTCTTTGACATCACCCACAGCAACTTCTTTCAAGATACATCTCCAAAAGCTAGTGAAACAAAAGCAAAAATGAACTTTTGGGACTTCATCAAGATAAAAAGCTTCTGCGGGGGAAATCGGAGGGGTAGACGAACCATGAGAGACGATGGACTCTGAAAAACAAACAGGGTTCTAGAG